>NW_020328741.1:0-145000 GCF_001858045.2 Oreochromis niloticus
ACTATGGCTCTGCAGATTTTTTCTTTTCTTTTATCCTATGTCGCCTCACCTTGAGGTTGTTAAATCTGTCTATCACATTGTGGTCAAGTCTCTCAAGCAGCTCTTTCAACTGACATCACAGCCAGTTGCTGGAGTCTGCTTTTGGCAACCGTGACTTCTCTGACTGAAGTTCAATATGTAATCAGTGACAGGGCTGACAACCGCGTTGTTTGCAGACAAACAACACAACTTCCAGATTGTACGAGTAAAATAGTTTTTTGTTTCTTTGCCAGTTTAACAGTTTATGTTTGCTTGTTAGTATTTCGCCTGTTCTACCTGGTCTTCCTGACCTTTCCCCCTCTTTCCTCTCTCCCTCTTGGAACTGACAATCATACACAAATAGATTGTATCAATTAGATTAAAAATACTATTAAGATCACTAATAAAAAAAGTCCTTTAGTGTACTTTCATAAAAGGCAATAACCAAACCACATGTAATCAATAAAAGATAAAATATTGAAACACTGATCCAACATATCCTCTATTGAGGATCATTGATCTTACACTTTACCTGAATGTGGCTCTTTTAAAATAAATAAATAAATAAACTCCACATATCCATTATGAACCTGACTGTCTCTTTGCACACACACACACACACCACACACACACACAAAAGGAGTTATAAGGTTAATGGGCTCCAGTCAGTTAGCTATAATACTTTGGGTTAATATCGGCACATATGGCAAATAAGCAGCTTCTCTCATACATTTCAAACAGGACAGTGGTAACAGCAGTAGCTACGGACAATGTTAAATTTTGATTTAAATAGGCTGTAAACATTTCAATGGGAGCAACAGGACGTCAAATATCACTGATTTACTACAGAGCAGGACAGATTGTAGGGCAGCAAACTCGTAGGAAAACACGTTTCACACAGCAGGTTGCCTGGTGTAATGTTTTTCAGCTAAAAAGAAACATGCCTGACTCCTACCAACTATATGAAGAGTAACTTAGGGTTAAATGCAGCTAATATTCTGTTTAGGGCAGGCGCTTCCACTTCCGCTCCGCTGCATCTCAGACACCATCGCTTGGCACAAGGCACCTGAGAGAGAGGTGGGCTTGAACAAACCATTTGGGAGGGGAGGGGTTATCTATACTTCTGTTGTTAAAATGTCCATCTCAATTACGTACTGTACGCTTTTTATATTTAGTAGTGTGTCCTACAACAGCAAATATTGTCAAAAAAAGTAAGAAATCTTTGGGGGTGCTTGATTCATTTTGATTCATCAAATGGGCTAAAATCGCCCCTGGTTTTAACCCTTGTCCGTGCTTTAAGAGTCTTCATCAATGTTCCCTCTAAGCTGCGCACGTGCGCAATTGCGCACTGCTGGCACGGTCCTCTGCGCACAGAAAATCTGCGTTGCGCACAAAAAAAATCTAACCTGAATGAAATAAAATTAAAACTTAACAATTCGTTTTGCAGTGTTAGTCAGTAAGTGACTGGCTGCTCCTGTATGGATTAGAAGATGCCACCTTATCTATAGTCCAGCCAATAATGCGATTCACATTCGTATACGCAGCCAATCAACGTCGTTGACACGCTATGACAGCGTCCTATGTGCCGACACCGGTGTTTTAGCTAGCAAAGGGGCGTGGCTGATGTGCAGTGAAGCAACGTTAAGACAAGCGTACAACCATTGGAGATTGAGCAGGACAGACGGAACAATGACGGGAAAAGTGTGACTTATACCATTTTAAATTGTGTGATGGGCCACGTAAAACCAGAGTATGATAAAAATATCTGCAATGTTTGGTTTCTTCCTGAATACTATCGTTGTTTATATTTACTGTGGGAAGAAACGGTAAAAACGGCGTTTTACAAGGAAACGCTCGAAAGCCTGTGAGCAAACACAACACCAAAAATCCCAACCCTTTCCTATTGGTCGAAAAAAGTACCGTGTCGACCAATCAAAAAATGATATGCAACGTGGCATCTAGTTGTTAAGAAACGGGGGGAAGTTTAGGAGTGACGGCGGTGTTCTGAGATGTGAGAATTTGAGACGTTTAGCGCAAATCTTGTGTAGTTAGTGTGTAGTGTAGTCAATAGTTTTGTTGGTGTGTCAGAACAATGAGGCAGCTGCTGAATGTTACAGGTGTACAGCAGTGATACATCTCCTGCTGTCAGGCCTGCAGGTATCAGGCTGTTGTTCTCCTTATCTCATAGTGGACAGAAATTATTTTTTGGAGTGGCACAATAATTGTGGCATCAGATTTGATGCAGAAACTGATTGTTCTGTAAATAGTTTGAAATGTTTATTTAAAAAAACGCCTTGACTGCATTAAAAAAAAATAGCTGCAGAAAACTTTGTTGTTTCCAACTGAGTACTTTTTGAAGTAGTAACTATATAATTAATTGCCCAGCATTGGTCATTATATACTGTATTTTCAGACAGAGAGTTATAGGACTCTCCCAGACCACAGACTCAGACTTTATGAAGAAAAAAAGAAAAAGTTGTTTTTCAAAATTGGAGTGAAAGTTATTTTTACTTCCAATAGTGTTAACATACTACACAGGTCATGAACAGGATTTTTAAATTTCATTGTAATGGGCTAAAGCAGTTAATTAAAAGTAGTCAACATAAATGTAAATGCTGTAATTTGATTATTGTAATAAACCATGTAACTGGATGGATTAGATGCTGGCGTGACCACAGTGACACGTCTGATGTCGCTCACAGTGGTCCAAGGATCGCTCAGGAGTTTGTGTGTTCGCTCAGACACATGAAAAATTAGAGGGAACATTGGTCTTCATATTTAATTTTCCCCTCAATTCATCCTCTGTACATTTCCTGGTACTGTGTCTGGCTTGTACATAATTTTGCAGTTTATATTTTATAAAATCCATAAACTTCAGAATTGTTAATTTCAAGAACAATTCAAGAAAAGTTAGGAAGCAAAGTAAGACAGTCATCGTCTCCATTGTAAGTGGGCGGGGAGGATGCTACAGTTTGTACAAGAAGCATCAGCTCTGATTTATTTTAACTTTAGGGCTTGACGAAGAAGCGCAAGAGAAAATCTTCACATGATACAGTTACATACAAATGACATACACTGTATAATGTTTAAAAATATAATCGAACATTAATGAATTATTGGTCAATATCTGAAAAGCAAAAGACATTCTCTGTTACCACAACATGTACCAAATTAATTTAATAAAGTTACATATGTATAACTTAATGGGGATATAAGTCAAACTACTTCTACAGTCAGACTGAGTTGCAGTTCTCTTAGTGTGCACTGATATGACTCATACGCATTTGTTGTTTCCTACATGACCAAATTTGACTGATAACATGCAATAGAGATGAAACTGACTGACCCGCCTTCCTTCTGGCTGCTCTTGCTTTTTCTGATTCCTAAGTTGTTCTAAGAACTGTCAGAATTTTTTAAATTTACAAAAACAGGATGCGTCCATTTAAACTCTGATATGCTTATAATGAGTTACATAGTAACTGTAGTTTTACATTGCAAATAAATGTTTCATAGAAGTACCTTCAACAACAGTTAATTCAGCAGTGACTTTGTTCTTACTTTCATCAGTGAATTTGTGACATAAACCAGGGACAGCAGAAAGATGAGGATTAAAACGTTGGTGTTTCTGACACCAGCCAGTCCTCTGCTCCTGAACGCTGCTGCTGCCATCATGTGGAAATAAAAACAGCCTTGAGCTTAAGAGAAATGAAAGAAAAGAAAAGAAATGAATAAATAAAGAATCAAATCTATGTTCCTCTTGTTATGTTAATAATATATTTTTAAAAAACATTTTAGGTATAAACCATCCTATGGTGCAGTTTTGCTGATCTTACCTGCCTGGTGAAGGGACAAACAGCTGTTTCACAGACTGAAAACACAAGGGAATCACACGCTACAATACTTAATGTTCTCCTGATGTGACTTCCCACTGATCTGTGAGCTGCTCTTTCACTTTATCTCACAGTAGTGATATGATCTATGTGGCGGGGGTGTGGTCTCCGGCCTGCTGCAGCAAGGGGTGTTACAGTGAGTCTCAGGCGGTGCCGAGGTGTGGCTGAGAGGGCGGGTGTGACTGCTCAAGGTGATCATCTTCTTCTCTCTATTTTTAAATAGTGATGACGGGGACGGAGACTGGAGGAAGAAGCAGCTGTTCCTGTGTGACTGATGCTGGAACATCAGAACGAAATAAAACTAACCTATAGTGAATGAAATCCAGTGTGCGTGTCGGGTCCTTACCACAATCTACTTTACAGGAACAGAGGCCCACTTTAAACTGTCCAAGATCATCCCACATATTAAGTTTATCAAGAGCCATCGCAGAGTAGTGTAGAAAGGCCCCAAAGTTTATAGGACAAGTCTATTCTGTTCTTATACAGGTGTTTATAAGTTTCAGAACAAACCTCAAGCTCTTCTTCTACACTCTGAGACAGTTGGCTTTAATTGGTGTTGTGGCCGACACACCGGGGTGACCGTAGTGCTGAAGACTGAATCACATCAACAACCGTGTAATTAAAAATATTTCTCAGTCACCTTACAATCATGGGATCTCAGGCAATGGGCACTACCATTACAAGTACCAGTTCTATTCTCCAGAAAATATTCATGACATTCATGAAGGTAAAAAAAAAAAGATCCATTCATCTATTTGGATTATCTTTTTAAGTTAAATATTTCTGTTCTAATAGTTTTGTAGATACAAAATAATATGACAGGACTTGAAGGAAAGTAACACATTTATTCTCATTTGGGGCGACTGAGGATGGATCAGATGAGTTTGCCACCTACCTTGTGTCCTCATACCTGGTGGTAATGGACAGCATGTTGCCTTATCAGCACTGGGTCTTTTGTTTGATGGTTCCACAGTGCCTCCCTCTGGCCGTGATGAAGTACTACACCCCTCTGCTCTTCTATTACAGGGAATGTCTAGAAAGCACAAACCTTTAATAATCACAGCTGAGATCATAAAGTGTAGTTATCCTTCCTTCCTTTCCTTCTTCCTTCTTCTTAAGCACTTAAGGGTTGCTGGAGATGGCTTGAGGACTATCCCAGCTTTCACAAGGTAAAACTCAGGGTACACACTTGACAGTTCACCACTCATGATCCATTGACAATAGATGATTGTAATTGCCAAAAGAATCACCAATTAAATGGCTTTATTTGTATAGCGCTTTACTAGTCCCTAAGGACCCTAAAGCACTTTACACATCCAGTCATCCACCCATTGACACACCGATGGTAGCAAGCTACATTGTAGCCACAGGGCGCGGCTCAAACCGGCAACCTTCCATTACAAGGCAAACTCCCAAGTCTTGAGCCACGATCGCTTAACCTAAAGAGCGAGTTGCTGGAGTGTGAGAGGGAGCCGGAGCACCCTCAGACAACACAACATGCAAACAGCAGCCAGCAGATTCACATGCACGACCTTCTTGCTGTGAGGCAACAGTACCAACCACTGCACCACCGTGCTGACCTTAGAGTGCAGTTGTATGGTGAAAATGTTACTGTGGATGCTTTAGATTATATTACATACAGAAAGAAGTACTGGTTTATTATTTTAGTGGGCAAAAGAGTCAAGATTGGATCTAAAGGATGTAAATGGACAAGCACAGTGCATTTCTACTCAGTCTGAACACTCGACACAGCCTCATTCACCCAACTGCACACACATGATTAGGGGAAACTCAACATTGAGTATCTTCATTTTTCATCAAAAGACTTTCTCTGTATCTCTGCTCTGTTTGTTTTTGACTTGAAACACTAAATAAAAGTTTTACTACACATCTGTCTCTATTGTTTAATCAGCAGCTGTAATACTAAACTGTCCAAATTTAAAATTCTACATTTAGTAGATTTAGAGATATTTATTTCACCACTTTTAGTTAATGATACTTTATAAACCTATTCTGCTGTTTAACAAAGACAGTATCATCATGTTTAAAGCACTTTTCAATCTGACAGCAGCACTCAGTTCTCCTGCACATGTGTGATCTTGGAGTGAACTGAAGGTTCAGATGCATCTCTCAGGTCCTGTGTGGAGACTTGCTGGACTTTGTCTGTCTGTTAAAGATGTGATTTTCAGATGCTATTCAGCTGGTGTAGATAGTGGGGTTTAGGTCTAAAACATCTTCTTTGTCCTCCATTCATCCAGTTTCATGAGATAAAGTTTTGGTACAAGGACTGGACTGAAAAAAGACTGAAAAGAGAAACTTTGAAAGAGTTTAGAAAGCCTGGAGGAAAAGCAGTGCTTGTTTAATCAAATGTAATAATACACATTGATTAAATGTCCCAAAGTAAAGAGATCTCTCTGTGAACCTTTAATTCGTCACCCTCTTGTGGCAGCAGCTGGCTACTGTTACTTGCACATGTGCACTGTGGTTTTTTATTACGTTATAATTTAATACAAACCCTTTAATTAAATTTGTGAGTTGAAGTAATATATGAAATATTAGTGTTAAGTAAGTCCAGAGTTCAGTTTATTGGACATTAGCTACATTTAATAAGAAGATATGAGATCCAAATATATGCTTACGTCAACACATGTTCATTTTGATGAAGTTTACTGAACAAATTTGAATCATCACAACAACCAAAATGTTAGCAACACATCATAAAGTTATTATTCTAACTATGGTAACCATGTTGTCCAGAATCGTGACATCGCACCCATTTAGAATCTTACCACCACTTTGAGCCTTTGATCCTTAAGCCCATAAATAGGGGTGAGAAGCAACAACTTTTAGTCTGTTATTTGCAGCATTTATGTTCGCAGCCTTCGACTGTTCGTGACACAGATTTAGAGTCTTACCACCAACGTGATCATTTGATCCTAAAACCGACAAATAACAGTGAGAAATAACGACTTTTAGTCCGTTACTGGCAGCATTTCTGTTTGCAGCCCTCAACTGTTCACCATTTAGAAACATTTGGATCCTGACTACAGACTCCAACATGTCTCAAGGTGAAGAACCAAAAAGTCAAGAAGTTGACCCCGGCGCTCTTCCCTGGGATGAACCAGAAGACCCTTACCTCTCCTCTCTTCCCTGGGCTGAGCAAGTTGACTTAGAGGAGAAGCGCTTGGCAGAAATGGAGAATGAAAATCTTCTTAACAGAGAGAAGATTGTCTTATTGATGGAGGAAAATGAGAGACAGAGCGCTCAATTAAAAAAATGTCCTACCTGCTCCAAGAAAAGGAGAGTATTATTGATGAAAAACAGTGGGATATCAAAGACATGGAGGAAAGGAACCAAGAGCTCCAAGGAAAGCTGGATGAAGCTCAAGAAAAAATTAAAGAAATCCTCCAGGAGAAGAAACAACAGGACATGAGAGAAAGACAGATGCATGATGAACTTGAAAAGATGGAGATGAAATACAGAGTGGTAAAAGCAAGGGATGATAAAAATCAGGAAACAAATAAAGAGGTTCTTCAAGAGAAAAGGCAGCAGCAGATCAAACAAAGGCGAATGGGCCGCGAGGTTAAGTACATCAAGAAAGAAAATGACGAGCTGCAAGTAAAGCTTGATGAAGCTCTGCAAATAAATGAAGCGATCCTCGAAGAGAAGAACCAAGAGGACATAAAGAAGCGAGACATGGAGAGGCAACTCCAACACATGGAGGGAAAAGACAGGATGCTGCAGGCAAGGCTTAAAGAAACAATGCACAAATATGATGAGTTGCTGCAAGAGAAAAAGCAACAGGAGATGAAACAAAAAGAATTAGATTGCAAGCTTCAGAACATGGAGAAAAACAATGAAGGCTTGCGAGTAAAGCTCGATGATGCTTTACAAAAAAATACAGAAATCCTTGAAGTGAAAGAAGAACTGGTCATAAACCAGGGAGAAATGCAATGCCAGCTCCAAGGCATGGAAGGAAAATACAGAGCACTGCAGGCAATGCATTATGAAACACGGAAGAAATATGAAGAGCTGTGTCAAGAAAAAGAACAACAGGACATAAAGCAGAACAAAGAAAAACTTCTTCTTGTCCAAGACTTTGAGAAGACAAAGCAAAAGCTGCAAGAACTTGGCAACAAAATTAAGCACACAACAGCTGAACTGGAAGGAGAAAAGGAGAAAGTGCAAAAACAGGAGGCAACAGCTAAAGAACTCAAAGAAAGGCTCAAAGAAGAACAAGCCAAATTAGAAGAAGTGGAAAAAATATGCAACAAACTTAAGAAGCAAAATACAGAAACAGTGGACGAGTTGAGATCCCTCATACTAGAGAAGAAAGTGCTTGTGGAAAAGCAACTCAAGAAGAAGAAAAAGTGCTTCCGCTTCTTCCTCCGCAGGGCCACTCCTGCCTCATCTTCCTCCACCTCTGTTCCAACTTAATTTTCCCTTCTCCTCTCCCTCCCTCTCTCCCCAATAATTTCATAATAAACAAAATTGGCTCCTAACACCTGTCCCATCTCCCTCCCCCTCTCTCTCTTTTCACCCTCACCCCCCAACCAGTCCCGACAGTTGACTGCCCCCTCTAGAGCCTGGTTCTGTCATAGGTTTCTTCCTTTAAAGGGAGTTTTTCCTATCCACCGTCGCCTAGTGCTTGCTCAGAGGGCATTGTTGGGGTTTTCTCTCCTCTATCTCTTTCCTCCTTTCTATCCCTTTCCTTGACAACCCCCCCCCTCCCCCCTTCTATTTCCCCAATAATTTCATAATAAATACAATTGGCTGCATTTTAAATATGTCTGATCAATGTCTTCATTCAAGAATGAATTGTCTTTGTCACAGAGTCATGTGTATTTTGTCTTTTCCTCGGGCTGGTGATCCTCGCGGACGTTCAGCCCTGGAGTCCAGATTATTAGTGTTTTAATCACATTTAGTGTTACATTTTAGATCACCACAATAGGATATCCACAATTTAGGATTCAGGCATTTGTTTTAGTTTGATATCGTAATCATTCTATGATTGAGTCGTTAACAGAACCAGCAGTTAGCAGCAATAACTTCAAATCAATGACATTTGCAAGCATTCCTTTATACACAGCATTTCAGTCAGGTTGAGGTCTGGACTTCCATGATGTAGATTTGCTGCTGTGCTTGGGGTCATTATCCTGTTGCATGGCCTAATTTAGGAGAAGCTTTATCTGTCGGACAGACAGCCTCACATTTGACTCTAAAACACTTTGGCATACAGAGGAGTTCGTTGACTGCAAGGTGCTTTATTGCTTGTGTCTGCAGAAGAAGCTCAAATCACCACACTTGAACCAGCATATTTGACAGTGGGTTTGAGGTGTTTAAGTGTTTGAGTGTCTGAAATACTGACATGTGAACGCCAGAATATAATGGTGAGATTTTAATGCTGGTTAGATTGCATACACACTGCACATTATAAGGTTTTACAATTTTGCATCTGTGACCATTCAAACACCAGACAGTACTGAATGTTTCTTCTTTCTTTGTGCAACTTTACAATCATAATGTCCGTTTTGGGGTTTTGGGGTTTTTTAGGGAAAGAAGGGAAGTTTTATTTTTAATGATCAGTATCAGTGATTAATCACTACAGTGGGATAAATAAACTTGTCATGTTTTCACAGATTTATTTTGACATTACATCATATTTGTAAGAGGAACATTCATTAGGTTTAAACAAAATCATACAAAAGAATTGTAATGCTTGCATATTGTTAACCTAGCAGCACTTTTAGTCTTTGTTAGGTTTATCTAAAAAGAATTTGGCAAACACCCTTTTTTGAATGTCATGCTCTTGCAGGCTGCAGTAACATTTGAGTTTTGTAAGTGCAAAGGTCCATTCAAACAGGTGGTGACATTACAATCCTTGGTTTATGTACATTTTGGAGCTTGTCAACATTCAGCATTTCCAAAAGCAGAATGAAAGTTTGAAAAAAAAATTCAGTAAGCTTGAAGATATATTTACATGTACATTTATTTTCCTTCCTTGTGGTCATACAAATTCTGCCTCTGATGCTTCTGACTTCAGATGGTAGTAAAAAAAATATTGTTAACTGGGCAAAACAGTTTTTCTTTTAAACATATCAGGAGAATTATTTTCCCTGACATCATCTAAACACAGTTCCTTTGCAATACTGATAAAGTTTCTCTGTACTTTGCCACATTATATTACAGCAGATCTAGAAGTTGTATCTAAATGGTGATTCTCCATTAATGAATTTGTATAAGGTCAAGTCCTGGATATTTTACTAACTGTAACAACAAACCACTGCTTCCTACTCTATGCATTATAATCTACAGCATCTACAAAGACACCTTCCAACAAACGGCTACACTCTATGATCTCAGCTATGATAATTAAAGGTTTGTGCTTTCTAGACATTCCCTGTAATGGAAAGAGCAGAGGGGTGTGGTACTTCATCACGGCCAGAAGGAGGCACTGTGTAACCATCAAACAAAAGACCCCAGTGTTGATAAGGCAAGGTACTGTACGTTACCACAGGGTATGAGGATACAGGTAGGTGGCAAAATCATTCAATCCATCATCAGTCACCGCAAATCAGAATAAATTTGTTACGTTCATTCAGGTCCTGATGTATTTTTATAGCTGCATAAAACTACTAAGAGAAAGATATTAAACAAAAAAAGATAAATCCAGATAGATTCAATTAAATGTCTCTTTTTTTAACCCGTCATGAACTTCAGTGGTATTTTTAAGAGAATAGTAGTAGTTATGAAAGGGTAGTACTTCAGAAAGTCTGAGGATCCATGAGTGCAAGGCCATTCAGAAATAGTCACAATATATCTTGACCCAGCTCTAATTTGTGAGTGAAATCTATGAAGGTGTGGATATTTAACAGTTCATAAGGTCCTTTCTCCTTTTTTTTTCCTTCTTGAATTTGTCTTTCAAGTGGAAGACATTTGATTTCAGACGGGACGATAAGGCACAGCCCCTCACAAGCTCAGGTCGATGATGATGTGCTCAAAGATCTGCGTGTTTCCCTTGAAGCTCGAGGAAAAAATAAAGTCCCTGCGGTCGGTAGATACCATGGTGAAAGAGCGTGGGGCTTGGATGTACACCTCCTTAAAGCGGTCAAAGATTATGTTGTCCTCATCCCACAGGTAGATCTGTGAGAAGGTGTAGTCGCTTCCCAGAGCCAGATAGTAACGTTCCTTGAAAGAGAACGGCTGGAGAATCATGGAGCCTCGAGAGGGCAAAGCTTGGATCTCAGCAAACTGTTTGGTGCCCCAACGCAGAACTTTGGAATCACCGATATACCGCGTCATAGCCAGGTAGAGCTCCTCCTTGATCCGGAAGTGTTTCACAACCACTACATCCTCCATGTTGGGGATCTCACCCTGCAGGATGAACTTCTGGTTGCTCCGGCTCCACTGGTAGATCACTGGAACCTGTGAGCGGCTCGCTAGAATAAGGTGAGCTTTCCCATCCAAGTCCAGAAACTCTACATCCGTGTCGCGGTACCACTCGTGCAGTGACTGGTACGAATAAAAGCCATTATCATTCCACTTGTAGAGGGTGGAGAGGCCAGCTTTTGAGCTGTCAGCAATCACAAAGAACCAATCAGAGCCAATCTGGAAGGCCTCAATATCATTGGGCTTAGAGATCTTGGACACTTCGATATCCTGGAACTTATTGAACCTGCTTTGGTCGTCATCAAACTTGTAAATGTGGGAACCACCAAACAGCTGAGCCACAATGACAAACACCTCATTTTCGATGATGACAGATTTGCACCCCACAATGGACTGACCTAAAGGGCAGAGAAACACATGAATCGCGTGAGAATGAAACTGGGAGCATTCTGGGAGTGTTTGTTAGCCTAATGTGTGATTTAGACTTCCTAACTTACAGTGTCACTGGAAACTCCCTTTAACCCTTCACCCAACCTTCCACGTAACCTGACATGCACCTCCTGCCCACATAGCAAAATTGGTATGGCCCAGATCTGGCCCACACAATGTGCTTACACATGGCCCACATACCGCAAAGACTGACGGCCCTTTGGTGGCCCAGATCAGGTTTGCCAGAGGAGACCCAGACATGGGCCAGCACAAGGACAGTTGCAGACACACTGGTGGTCCTGTGCTAGCCCATCTCTGGCACCAAAGGACCGTCATTCTTTGCGGTATGTGGGCCATGTGTAAGTTGTGTGCAGCCACGGGCCAGTCGCAGACACACAGCTGACCCTGTGCTGGCCCAGATGTCAGCCAAATGTGTACCTTAATCAAGCCATGTAATAACAACATGTGCCGAAACATAAATAGTGCAAAAGTAACATTACGAACCTCTGTTCAGACAGTGAATGAACTGATTCTTTTACAGCACATTTCCTTTCCCAAAGTCATACCTGAATTTGAAACGTTGGCTACCATAGCAGTATAGTATATCAACATGGCACTTGGGTCTTCCAACTAAAATAGGAAAATAGGAACATAAACAGTGCCATCATTGCCAGACCTGGCCCACATCTGGTTGACATATACCCTGCCATGACACCAGTCAGTCAGAAGTGCCAGCTTGATGCCGGATCAGGGGAAGACCTGTTTTCTATGAGCCTGGGCCACATGACCCAAACCACAATCGAGCAAGATATGGCATGCCATCACATAGACAGTGCCATCTATACCAGGCCTGGCCCATATCTGGATGGCATACGTCTTATCATGCCAGAAGTCAGCCAGCAGTGCCGGCTTGATACCAGATCTGGGCCAGACCTGCTTGCTATGTGGGTTAGAGATGTAACTACACGTTGGGTCGACACAGCCTGCAAGGACTTAAATGGTTAGAAGGTTGCGCTGCAGGATCAAGAGGGGTTTCCAGTTATCTCGTAAGTTAGGACACATTTCCTGCAAAAGTCGAAATCAAAATTTACCTGTGATCTTATCATAAGTCCTGAAGTTCATTTCTATGTGGTCCCACTGGAAAATCATACAGCTCTCTGTGCTGGGAGCAGAAATGGCCACGTAGACATCATTCTTATAGCTGAATGTGTCAACAGACAACGATTCTGAGGCAACAGACTGATGAAGGATGAAATCTGTGGAAAGGAACATCGGGAAATGTATTTTTCACAAACCAGCAAAGCCACGTTAAATGAATAACCTCTACAACTTAGAAAGACTGTGCTGAGTTCTCTGATCCTGATCTCAGCTGGACATGAGAGAAGGGCAGCTGGCTCAGGTGTTTCTCACCTGTGGAGACACACTCATTCTGCAGGCTGGTCATATCATTGAGGCGCTTGCCCTTCATGTCCTCTGGTCCAGCACACACAACATCCGACACTGTGGCATTGGTGTTCTTTAACCACGTCATAAGCCACTTGGCTCTGCAGTCACATTCAAAGGCATTGCCTCGCAGGTCCCTGCAGAAAGGGAATATTGTGTTTCATGGCTGAATTGGGAGAAAGACAGACTGCAAGAATTACTCAGTACGCTATTTGCCTATTTAACTATGTACAAACTTACAGCTCTATAAGGGAGTCAAGGTCAATGAAGAGGTCCCTGGGCAAGGCTTTAATGTTATTGTTTGCCAAAGACCTGGAAACAAATGCAGTTGATTATGAAAAAGAGACATCATTAAATCATGTATAACAGATAACAGTTGTATTTTCAGTCACTGGAACATACAAGTGAGTCAGGTCCCTGAGTCCTCTGAAGGCATATTTGGATGTAGTCTCTAGTTTGTTACTCTCAATGAATCTATGGATCAACAAGAAGAAAAAGAAAAGTATATTTTTTGATCAATTTCAACATTTTGCCAGCTAGTAAACCAAATGGTAAATGGACTGGTTCTTGTACAGCACTTTTCTATTTTGCCTGAGCACTCGAAATCCTTGAAACCTGTCTAATTCAGATCAGGACCTCAAAGCACCAGCAGCCCAGATCAGCTGATCACAGCCTGGACACAAAGAAAATTTACTGAAGCTTTGAATAGAAATTGCGATTTTTAACCTCTTGTTGAGCCACTACAACCAATTTTAGAGTTCCCCCACCTGCTGAGTCCCACTTTAACCCGTTCCTTACTCATTTTCTGTTTAGAGTCGCTCTCTACAATGTAGAGATATTTTAAAATCTTTCGTCTTTTTCTCTGCTCATGTTCTACCAAACTGATTCAAGCTGCGTATATTTATGAGAATTAAAATTTAAAGAAGTAAAGGTAATTTTCTTATGTATTAATGTTACTTTAATGATACATTAATATAGCACAAGGTTCAATTAGCTTTGCACAAAAATAGCTGGTAGAAAAATCCCTTTAATGGGACCACAGAGGAAATATTTGCTGGAGCACACCTCGTGTCCCCCAGAATCCTTACTTTGTCCATGTGAATTTTAAACAATCAAATCTTGTGAAAATGGCCACAACTTGTATATTTAACACAGACATAATAGGGGAGACCGGGGATAATTTCTCCAATCAGGGCTAAGTTTCAAATGATGTGACTCATCCTGTGCATGCCCAATTCAGTTCTGCTATCACATGTGAAAAATCAGCACATTTTGTCAAACACAGACAATATAACACGAAAAAAAGTAATTTGTATGCCAAAAAGTAAGTTTTTCTACTTTATTTCAATTTCTAATAGCATTATCTGCTTTGCAGTCAAGTGGAGCGTGCGTCTGTCCTCTCAGTGAGTGAGTGAGACAGCGGTGAGGACGGCTGTGCGAGTGCATCGCAAAAACACAGAAATATGCCTGACACCTGTAAACAAAGCAGTACCTGGCTGCAGTTTAAAGACCTTTTTGTCTCTGTCTTGGTCTTGGTCTTGTCTTGTCTTGTCTTGGTCTCGATACCCTCTAATCTTGGTATTGTCTTGATCTTGGTTTAGGCGGTCTTGACTAAAAGTCTACAACTTTATTACTTTCATTTTCTTCCAAAGCAGTTTTTGAAACATCTTTGTGAACTGACTAATGCTTGAACATTGCTGTAGGTCCACAGGAAAACTGTTCCACAGTTTTACCTCATAAATGGTAAAACAAAAGGTTTTAACCCTTGTCCGTGCTTTAAGAGTCTTCATCAATGTTCCCTCTAAGCTGCGCACGTGCGCAATTGCGCACTGCTGGCACGGTCTCTGCGCACAGAAAATCTGCGTTGCGCACAAAAAAAATCTAACCTGAATTGAAATTAAAATTAAAACTTTAACAATTCTGTTTTGCAGTGTTAGTCAGTAAGTGACTGGCTGCTCCTGTATGGGATTAGAACGACGCCACCTTATCCTATAGTCCAGCCAATAATGCGATTCACATTCGTATACGCAGCCAATCAACGTTGTTGACACGCTATGACAGCGTCCTATGTGCCGACACCGGTGTTTTAGCTAGCAAAGGGGCGTGGCTGATGTGCAGTGAAGCCACGTTAATGACAACGCGTACAACCATTGGAGATGTGAGCAGGACAGACGGAACAATTGACGGGAAAAGTGTGGACTTTATACCAGTTTTTAAATTGTGTTGATGGGCCACGTAAAACCAGAGTTATGATAAAAATATCTGCAATGTTTGGTTTTCTTCCTGAATACTATCGTTGTTTATATTTACTGTGGGAAGAAACGGTAAAAACGGCGTTTTACAAGGAAAACGCTCGAAAGCCTGTGAGCAAACACAACACCAAAAAATCCCAACCCTTTCCTATTGGTCGAAAAAAGTACCGTGTCGACCAATCAAAAAATGATATGGCAACGTGGCATCTAGTTAAGAAACCGGGGGAAGTTTTAGGAGTGACGGCGGTGTTCTGACATGCAGTGGCGGTCCTAGCCTGTTTGGCGCCCTGGGCGAACACTCCCTCTGCTCCCCCCCCCCCCACCCCCACACACACACACACACACAAACAACACGCACACATATGAAGAGAGAGAGTATGCATAGTATGGAAACGGCTACTAAACAGACATAATTCGTCATACAATTACAGCAGGACAAATCAACAATTGACACTGACTAATTAATATTATATTATTGTATATATTGTTTGGAGTTTAGTCTGTTACTGTTACTATTTTTACCATTTTTTCTTGGAGGAACTGTAACCCACATAATTTCCTTAGGGATTAATAAAGTATTCTGATTCTTAATGTTTTAGGATACATGACCTGCCATTATTCAATGACACATCTGCTTACCTGTATCTTTTGCTCGTTTCTCCTTCTAGGAGCCATAATTAAATGTATTGAATTTTAATGACCACTGGGTTTTCATTTGTTTGGTTGCTATGGTGATGTGTAACGGGAGTCACGTGGGTGCTAGCGGTGACATTAAGAGGGCGTTGTCAATCTGTCTTTCACTGGTTTGATTTTGACAAAGATGAGGGCTGGCAGCCGTAGTTTTTGTTGACCTGATTAGAGCCTGTGATGTTTTAAGAGTTTGAATTGCAGCCGATCACATTGCTCTGTAAACTTTTCAAGCACTTTAATAAACAAGCAACCAATTCCACCTCTCGCATTATTGTGTAAAGTTGACAGCGCGTCAGGCAAATAGGCAGGCTCAGTCCCTCTAGCAACTGTGGAAGTCGCTACACTCCTCCTCTTCTTTCTCTTTTTTTAAACTTTAAAAACCGGTTGTGTGTGAGACTTTAAATCAACAAAATATAAAATATACATTTTAAATTATTATTGATCCCTTTACCCCGAGTCCTAAAGTGTATATTAATGTTTTTACTCTTAACTATTTATTGTTCGTTTACTTGCACTGCTGTAACTGGAGCCTCGTCGTCTCGTCTCTCTATGTACTGGACTGTATGTAACGGAGATGACAATAAAGTTTACTTTGACTTCAGCAGCGAGCAGGCGCACCGAGGGCTCTCGCGCTCGCTTTTCGTGTATAGAAAAACATCGGTGCAAATTATAAGTCTGGATCATAATGTCTGGTGTTTTCGTGTTTGTTGGTTTGTTTTTATTTTGTTTTATTTTGCGAGTTGGTTATTAGACGCTGCTCCAGCCAGCCAGAGAATCCCTCCGCCCTCTCCTCCCTGCGCTGCAAGTAGCAGGCGCACCCTGCAAACGGAGGGCGCCCCCAGCAAATGGGCGATAGAAAACCGATCGGTGCCTATGCCATCCCCAATATGCGCTGGCATGATGTCGGGGCAGCAATTTTTTTTTAATTTATTTTTTTTGCCGATGCCCGTGATGCCGCCCCCCACCACGATGCCGCCCCGGGCAACCGCCCGTGTCGCCCGTATCTAAAACCGCTACTGCTGACATGTGAGAGATTTGAGACGTTTAGCGCAAATCTTGTGTAGTTAGTGTGTAGTTAGTGTGTAGTGTAGTCAATAGTTTTGTTGGTGTGTCAGAACAATGAGGCAGCTGCTGAATGTTACAGGTGTTACAGCAGTGATACATCTCCTGCTGTCAGGCCTGCAGGTATCAGGCTGTTGTTCTCCTTTATCTCATAGTGGACAGAAATTATTTTTTGGAGTGGCACAAATAATTTGTGTGGCATCAGATTTGATGCAGAACAGCTGATTGTTCTGTAAATAGTTTGAAATGTTTATTTAAAAAACGCCTTGACTGCATTAAAAAAAAATAGCTGCAAAAAACTTTGTTGTTTGCCAAACTGAGTTACTTTTTGAAGTAGTAACTATATAATTAATTGCCCAGCATTGGTCATTATATACTGTATTTTGCAGACAGAGAGTTATAGGACTCTCCCAGACCACAGACTCAGACTTTATGAAGAAAAAAAAGAAAAAGTTGTGTTTTCAAAATTGGAGTGAAAGTTATTTTTACTTCCAATAGTGTTAACATACTACACAGGTCATGAACAGGATTTTTTAAATTTTCATTGTAAGTGGGCTAAAGCAGTTAATTAAAAGTAGTCTAACATAAATGTAAATGCTGTAATTTGATTATTGTAATAAACCATGTAACTTGGATGGATTAGATGCTGGCGTGACCACAGTGCACACGTCTGATGTCGCTCACAGTGGTCCAAGGGATCGCTCAGGGAGTTTGTGTGTTCGCTCAGACACATGAAAAATTAGAGGGAACATTGGTCTTCATATTTAATTTTCCCCTCAATTCATCCTCTGTACATTTCCTGGTACTGTGTCTGGCTTTGTACATAATTTTTGCAGTTTTATATTTTATAAAATCCATAAACTTCAGAATTGTTAATTTCAAGAACAATTCAAGAAAAGTTAGGAAGCAAAGTAAGACAGTCATCGTCTCCATTGTAAGTGGGCGGGGGAGGATGCTACAGTTTGTACAAGAAGCATCAGCTCTGATTTATTTTAACTTTAGGGCTTGACGAAGAAGCGCAAGAGAAAATCTTCACATGATACAGTTACATACAAATGACATACACATGTATAATGTTTAAAAATATAATCGAACATTAATGAATTATTGGTCAATATCTGAAAAGCAAAAGACATTCTCTGTTTACCACAACATGTACCAAATTAATTTAATAAAGTTACATATGTATAACTTAATGGGGATATAAGTCAAACTTACTTCTACAGTCAGACTGAGTTGCAGTTCTCTTAGTGTGCACTGATATGACTCATACGCATTTGTTGTTTCCTACATGACCAAATTTGACTGATAACATGCAATAGAGATGAAACTGACTGACCCGCCTTCCTTCTGGCTGCTCTTGCTTTTTCTGATTTCCTAAGTTGTTCTAAGAAACTTGTCAGAATTTTTTTAAATTTACAAAAACAGGATGCGTCCATTTAAACTCTGATATGCTTATAATGAGTTACATAGTAACTGTAGTTTTACATTTGCAAATAAATGTTTCATAGAAGTACCTTCAACAACAGTTAATTCAGCAGTGACTTTGTTCTTACTTTCATCAGTGAATTTGTGACATAAACCAGGGACAGCAGAAAGATGAGGATTAAAACGTTGGTGTTTCTGACACCAGCCAGTCCTCTGCTCCTGAACGCTGCTGCTGCCATCACTGTGGAAATAAAAACAGCCTTTGAGCTTAAGAGAAAATGAAAGAAAAGAAAAGAAATGAATAAATAAAGAATCAAATCTATGTTTCCTCTTGTTATGTTAATAATATATTTTTAAAAAACATTTTAGGTATAAACCATCCTATGGTGCAGTTTTGCTGATCTTACCTGCCTGGTGAAGGGACAAACAGCTGTTTCACAGACTGAAAACACAAGGGAATCACACGCTACAAATACTTAATGTTCTCCTGATGTGACTTCCCACTGATCTGTGAGCTGCTCTTTCACTTTTATCTCACAGTAGTGATATGATCTATGTGGCGGGGGTGTGGTCTCCGGCCTGCTGCAGCAGAGGGGTGTTACAGTGAGCTCTCAGGGCGGTGCCGAGGTGTGGCTGAGAGGGCGGGTGTGACTGCTCAAGGTGATCATCTTCTTCTCTCTATTTTTAAATAGTGATGACGGGGACGGAGACTGGGAGGAAGAAGCAGCTGTTCCTGTGTGACTGATGCTGGAACATCAGAACGAAAATAAAACTAACCTATAGTGAATGAAATCCAGTGTGCGTGTCGGGTCCTTACCACAATCTACTTTACAGGAACAGAGGCCCACTTTAAACTGTCCAAGATCATCCCACATATTTAAGTTTTATCAAGAGCCATCGCAGAGTAGTGTAGAAAGGCCCCAAAGTTTATAGGACAAGTCTATTCTGTTCTTATACAGGTGTTTATAAGTTTCAGAACAAACCTCAAGCTTCTTCTTCTACACTCTGAGACAGTTTGGCTTTAATTGGTGTTGTGGCCGACACACCGGGGTGACCGTAGTGCTGAAGACTGAATCACATCAACAACCGTGTAATTAAAAATATTTCTCAGTCACCTTACAATCATGGGATCTCAGGCAATGGGCACTACCATTACAAGTACCAGTTCTATTCTCCAGAAAATATTCATGACATTCATGAAGGTAAAAAAAAAAAAGATCCATTCATCTATTTGGATTTATCTTTTTAAGTTAAATATTTCTGTTCTAATAGTTTTGTAGATACAAAATAATATGACAGGACTTGAAGGAAAGTAACACATTTATTCTCATTTGGGGCGACTGAGGATGGATCAGATGAGTTTGCCACCTACCTTGTGTCCTCATACCTGGTGGTAATGGACAGCATGTTGCCTTATCAGCACTGGGGTCTTTTGTTTGATGGTTCCACAGTGCCTCCCTCTGGCCGTGATGAAGTACTACACCCCTCTGCTCTTTCTATTACAGGGAATGTCTAGAAAGCACAAACCTTTAATAATCACAGCTGAGATCATAAAGTGTAGTTATCCTTCCTTCCTTTCCTTCTTCCTTCTTCTTAAGCACTTAAGGGTTGCTGGAGATGGCTTGAGGACTATCCCAGCTTTCACAAGGTAAAACTCAGGGTACACACTTGACAGTTCACCACTCATGATCCCATTGACAATAGATGATTGTAATTGCCAAAAGAATCACCAATTAAATGGCCTTTATTTGTATAGCGCTTTACTAGTCCCTAAGGACCCTAAAGCACTTTACACATCCAGTCATCCACCCATTGACACACCGATGGTAGCAAGCTACATTGTAGCCACAGGGCGCGGCTCAAACCGGCAACCTTCCCATTACAAGGCAAACTCCCAAGTCTTGAGCCACGATCGCCTTAACCTAAAGAGCGAGTTGCTGGAGTGTGAGAGGGAGCCGGAGCACCCTCAGACAACACAACATGCAAACAGCAGCCAGCAGATTCACATGCACGACCTTCTTGCTGTGAGGCAACAGTACCAACCACTGCACCACCGTGCTGACCTTAGAGTGCAGTTGTATGGTGGAAAATGTTACTGTGGATGCTTTAGATTATATTACATACAGAAAGAAGTACTGGTTTATTATTTTAGTGGGCAAAAGAGTCAAGATTGGATCTAAAGGATGTAAATGGACAAGCACAGTGCATTTCTACTCAGTCTGAACACTCGACACAGCCTCATTCACCCAACTGCACACACATGATTAGGGGAAACTCAACATTGAGTATCTTCATTTTTTCATCAAAAGACTTTCTCTGTATCTCTGCTCTGTTTGTTTTTGACTTGAAACACTAAATAAAAGTTTTACTACACATCTGTCTCTATTGTTTAATCAGCAGCTGTAATACTAAACTGTCCAAAATTTAAAATTCTACATTTAGTAGATTTAGAGATATTTATTTCACCACTTTTAGTTAATGATACTTTATAAACCTATTCTGCTGTTTAACAAAGACAGTATCATCATGTTTAAAGCACTTTTCAATCTGACAGCAGCACTCAGTTCTCCTGCACATGTGTGATCTTGGAGTGAACTGAAGGTTCAGATGCATCTCTCAGGTCCTGTGTGGAGACTTTGCTGGACTTTGTCTGTCTGTTAAAGATGTGATTTTCAGATGCTATTCAGCTGGTGTAGATAGTGGGGGTTTAGGTCTAAAACATCTTCTTTTGTCCTCCATTCATTTCATGAGATAACTTTTTGGTACAAGGACTGGACTGAAAAAGACTGAAAAGAGAAACTTTGAAAGAGTTTTAGAAGCCTGGAGGAAAAGCAGTGCTTGTTTAATCAAATGTAATAATACACATTGATTAAATGTCCCAAAGTAAAGAGATCTCTCTGTGAACCTTTAATTCGTCACCCTCTTGTGGCAGCAGCTGGCTACTGTTACTTGCACATGTGCACTGTGGTTTTTTATTACGTTATAATTTAATACAAAACCCTTTAATTAAATTAGTGAGTTGAAGTAATTGTTGAGTATTGCAGCATCGACAGCGATCAACTCGAAAGAAAATGATGACGGAGGCAAAAATGTCCTTAATATTTTGGGAACTTTATTCCTCATGGGTGCCATTTTGTTGTGGGTATACTTCTTCTTAGGGGCGTGATGACGCAGCATACGTGCCCTTACAATAAACAGTGCCTCCTTGTGGTGACAACTAAAATACTGTCTCTGTTAAACATATTGTACAACATGAGTACACACAATGAATATCTTAACAGTAATATATGAAATATTAGTGTTAGGTAAGTCCCAGAGTTCAGTTTATTGGACATTAGCTACATGTAATAAGAAGATATGAGACCCAAATATATGCTTATGTCAACACATGTTCATTTTGATGAAGTTTACTGAACAAATTTGAATCATCACAACAACCAAAATGTTAGCAACACATCATAAAGTTTATTAGTATAACTATGGTAACCATGTTTATGTTTGTAACCTGATAACTCAAATACATTCTGTAGGTGTCACATTCTGAGGACTGTAAGTTCACACACTTTCAGACATTTGCAGAGAGAAGAAGTGTTTTGTAAAAACTTTACAAGTGAGACGGATTATTTGCTCAAACAGCAACCAGTGCAAACATATTTTGCTGGACTCTAAGAAGGAGAAAGGTACAGCCTGATATGTCAGGTCTTTTAATTTTTTTTTTTAAATGGTGTTTTGGGCAACACAGTTCTTATTTAATCACATGCTGTTTGATTTATTCGATTCAGAAAACAAAGAGGATACTGTGGGTGTTGAAGAGGAGAAGGCCCCGCTGAAAAAGTAAGATAATGATTTGTAACTGTTTTCTTATGGGGGGGGGGGGGGGGGGGACTGTTGTAATAATTTGTCCAAGTAAAAAATCCCACAAATGTCATGTGACAACCTCTTTGGCTTCCATCACGCCCATTTAGAATCTTACCACCACTTTGATCCTTTGAACCTTTGATCCTAAAACCCATAAATAGGAGTGAGAAGCAACAACTTTTAGTTCGTTGTTCGCAGCATTTATGTTCGCAGCATTGAAACGTTTGACAGAGAAGCCTTTCAAAACAATTGGATCCTTTTCAGAGTGACTTTTTACACTTTCCAACATGTCTCTGAAAAAACACACAAGAAAAGAAAAAGTAAAGCCCAGCTCTCCTCTTCTGGCTCAAGAAGACAATATTCAAGTTCAGAAGATGTGCTCGGAAGAGATGCATGAGGAAAATCTCATGAACAATCGCAATACGAAACACCCGCCCCAGCCAGAGTACATCTATTACGTCTGGCAGAGTTTTTTTGAACAGCGAAAGGAGATTATCTTCCTCAGAAAAGAAAATGAGAGAAAGACTGCTGAAGTAGATAAATTATTCAGCCAGCTTCTTGAAAAGGAAGATATTCAGAAGGAGAAAGAAATGGAACTCCTAGACGTGCGTGGAAGGAACTTTGAGCTCAAAGCAAAGCTTGATAAAGCAATAGAAAAACTCAAAGAAATCCTCCAGCAGAAGAAAAATGAGAAAGACAAGGACAAAAAGGATCGGGAGCTGCAATTAAAGCTTGATGAAGCTCTGCAAAAAAATACAGAAATCCTCCAAGAGAAGAAACGGCAGGACATAGAACTCCAAAACTTGGGGATCAAATACAAAGCATTGCTTCAAGAGAAAAAGCAACAACCGATCAAACAGAAAGAAAGCAAGCTTGAAGACTCGGAGGAAAAGTACAGAGAGCTGAAAACAAAGCTTGATAAAGCACTGCACAGAAATAACCAGACTCTTCAAGAAAAAGAACAACTGGAAAGAAACCAGAGAGACATGCGGTGCCAACTCCAAAGCATGGAGGAAAAATGCCGAGTCCTGGAAGCAAAACTTGATAAAACTGCAGTGCACAAGCAGAAATATCAAGAGCTGCTGCAAGAGAAAGAACAACAGGACAAAAAGCAGAAAGAAGACAAACGTTTACTCCAAGGCTTTGAGAGGGAAAACCAAAAGCTGCAAGAAGTTTACAAGAAAATGAACTACAAAGCAACTGAAATGGAAGGAGAGAAGGAGAAACTGCGAAAACAATGCTCAGCGATGCAGAGTCAGCTCAGTGACATGCTGACAAAAAACACCGAACTCGAGGAACTTTCAAACTCCTTGAAGTGCAAAAACACTGAGGTGCAGGTGCTAAAGCAGCAACTCCAGAAAACAAATGAAGACCTGCAGTGCAAACTTGAAGAAATGGAGAGGAAAAGTCAACAGTTAGAAGACGCTCACAACAAATTACAAGAGCGTTATACAGAGATGCAGGAGGCAAAGGTAATGCAGGAGGCAACTTCTAATGAGTTGAAAGAAAGGCTCAAAGACAAACAAGCCGAATTCGAAGAAGTGGAGAAAACATGCAGGAGACTTGAGAAGGAGAACACAGAAACAATCGATCAGCTGAAAAACCTGATCTTAGAGAAAAAGGTTCTCGTGGAAAAGCTCCTGGTAAAGAAGAAGAAACGCTTCCGCTTCTTCTGGAGGAAGGACACTCATGCTTTGTCTGGTTTTTCCACTGCTGATGTCACCGCGTCTTCCTCCACCTCTGTTCCATCGTAATTTTGACCTCCCCTCTCCTGCCCTCTCCCTCTCTCCTGACACCTTGACACCTCTCCCTCCCCTAGCTCCCTTGAACTCCTAACACCTGTCCCATCTCCCTCCCCCCTCTCTCTCTTTTCACCCTCACCCCCCAACCAGTCCCGACAGTTGACTGCCCCCTCTAGAGCCTGGTTCTGTCATAGGTTTCTTCCTTTAAAGGGAGTTTTTCCTATCCACCGTCGCCTAGTGCTTGCTCAGAGGGCATTGTTGGGGTTTTCTCTCCTCTATCTCTTTCCTCCTTTCTATCCCTTTCCTTGACCCCCCCCCCCCCCTTCTATTTCCCCAATAATTTAATAATAAACACAATTGGCTGCATTTTAAATATGTCTGATCAATGTCTTCATTCAAGAATGAATTGTCTTTGTTACGGAGTCATGTGTATTTTGTGTTTTCCTCTGGCTGGTGATCCTCGCGGTCGTTCAGCCAAGGACCAGATTAGCAGCAATACCTTCAATTCATTAACATACACAGCATTTCAGTCAGGTTGAGGTCTGGCCCTTCCAAACAAGCCATACTTGTTTGGTCTTTTTCTAATTAAACTGTCATGAACGTTAACATTTAACATGCTGTCTGAGGCCTGTAGAGGCTCATTTCCTCATTCGCTAATGCACAAGTTTAATTCAAGTCAAGCAGAGTTTTATTGTCAACCAACAACATGCACTCAAGTATACAGTGCGATGAAATATCATTGTCCTGGATCAAAGGTGCAAACTGTAAAAATAAAATGAGAAAATTCAAATATACATACATACTTACAACTATACAGAAATAAGATAATCTAAGAGTAAGTACAACAGTATTGTACTTGAATACAGAGAGAGTAAGAATAGAAAACAATGAGAATAAATAAATACAACAGACAGAGTCGATAGTACAATACAGGGTAGTGTAAGAATTGGTTGTGAAAGGAGAGTGTTATGTAGTCCAAGAAGTGTGTGGAGAAGAGAGTTCAGTGTGGAGGAGCGCAGCATGGTGTTCAGGAGCCGGACTGCTTTGGGGGAAAATCCTATTGCACAATCTTGCCGACCTGCTCCTGATGACGCAGAGTCATCTTCTGGATTAAGGGGTGGTAAACAGTTGGTGGGAAAGGTGATGCGGGTCGGCTATGATGCTTGTGGCTTTCCCAGTGCAGCGTGAGGTGTAAATAGCGGGTTAGGATGCTCTGTATGGTACCTCTGTAGAAGGTGTTAAAGATGGGTTTGGGGATGTGCACCTTCTTCAGTCGTCTCTTGAATTGCAGTTGTTGCTGAGCTCTTTTTGTCACTGATTTGGTGTTGCTGGTCCAGGACAGGTCCAGGGGTGGATCTAGAGAAATTTTCCTAGGGTGGCATGGAAATCAAATGGGGTGGCAGAATCAAAGCCTTTTTTTAAACACATATGCAGGTGTTACATATGGTTAAAATGATTAATATGCAGTAAGTATACACGTTTCATATAAATATGGTTTATAACTTGATTATTTTCTATAGCCCACATAATTAAACATTTCAGTTACATAAAAAAATTACATTTTTATTTTATGTACTGTATAGTCTGTATAATAAATGAATATGTACCCAATAAGTATAAAATCCAGAAAGCTACAAAACATTGGGCAAACTTAAGTCTAACTTAAGTTTCACACTGTTTGTTGTTAGACAGAAAATCAAATTGTTCCTTACTACTAATACTAAAATGTCAGAAATCTACTCTGTCACAAACAATAATTTAAACCTAATTTCCTGAGGTCCAAAATATAATTGACCATTTTTGGCTACTTTTGATTTTGTGTTTTTTTACCTTGTCTTGCTTGGTATCATTCGTTTCAGCACAACCTCACATGTCCGAATTTACAGTTATTTTTTCATTGACATACTGTATTAACACAACTGGTCTGGAATCATACAAACACATAAAATCCTAGTAATAGTTATGTTTTCTTTTAGTGTAAAAACCACAGACATGTTTAGTAAATTATTTTCATAACTTGAAATGCAAATATAAATTGTAAATTTGTAAAACTTATGTAAAACTTTTGTGAATAATAAAGTTATATACAACTATTCATCTAAAAATGCAGCCAATGCATCTTGTGTTCTTTTTTTTGTACAGCCATTTAAAAATACTACTTAACTAAAATGAGAGAACAATAAGGTGTCACAATAAGATGCCCCACAAATTATTTGTGACAGTAAAAAAAATTAAAATTGTCTACCACAAGACAGAGAAGAACATCAGAGGGAGAAACCCTGCAGGCCTGACAGCAGGAGGTGTATCACTCCTCCTGTTTTCCACCTGGAGACAGTGTTCACACTGCATCCTGCCTGTGTGACGTTCATTCGTGTCCTCACTGACACACAAAACAAAACAACAACTACACAACACAACACACTAACTACACAAGTTAACACAACACACCAACTGTACGCTAAACATCACAAATCTCTAACATCTCAGAACTCGCTCTCTGTCTCTCTCACTCGATCGCTCGCTCTGTCTCACTGCCGTTTACACTTATTCAGCCAAGTGTTTGTCGGATATTCTGCCAACCCAACCTTTTGATATAAAGGAAACTCTCCCTGGTGTGACACCAGTTGAATGTTTCATTGTATAACAATGTTTGTAATGGGAGTATGTCTCTGACCTCGCTTTCAGGTCTTTAGGTTTTCAATGAGAAATTCAAAGCAGTCAATAATACAGGCACATCTGCAACGAACATCTCAATAACATGGACGTTGACACCTGACGCTGCTCTCTGTGGTATGGTACTCCTGAATGTCCCGCTGACAGTTGAACCTGAGATCTCAAACATGCAACCAACCATGGAAGATTCAGTTTAATCTCAACAGCCCTGGTTGAGAGAATAAGCTGGGTTTATTCGTTTTGGTCCTGTTTATGTAAAAAGCTGTTATGTGTTAAGAGTTAACTAAATGAAAGAGACTGGACGAAAAGTGTTTACATTCAAAATAAACTGATTATAACAAAAATATGACCTGACTAATACATTATGTTACATTCAAAAGTTAGAAAAATCTTTTCAGTAAGGAAGCATAAATGAAAACATTTGTTTAGGAAAGACAAGCGCTGTGACAATGCCAGTGCTTATGCACTTGTATGTGAGGGGAGAAACCATCGTTTACACACGTTATTAAGGATGAGAATTTTGTAGCATGTGGGGGCCGACGCCATTTCCTCTCTTTGAGATCAGCCCTGTGTCACAACGTACTGATGAAGCAGAAGTATATAAACATTTTAAAGCAACTTTGTAGAGATATGGATATGTGTTGTTGAAGACCCATGTTCACCATGCAGTTCAGATGAAGTAATAACAGAAATTCAGTTTGAAATTACAGTTACGTATTTACAAAATATATTTATTTATATAAAGAGTGAATTAAAACTGGTAATAGCAGGTGGTTAGTTTGTGATATTACTCATTACTCTGACCTCATTTCACTGCTTATTTATTCAATTTCTGGCCCAGTGCCAGGTGGGTCACACATTGGCCTTAACACTTTGCATGTGAGTGGGGAGCATTAGCATTTTCTAGCAATTAGCCAGTTTCGTATATCTTTTGAATAAAAATTTAATTGCATTGCAAACTCAAAGTAACAGAGAAAAATAGTGAAGGCTTGCGAGTCATGTTGGATGAAGTGATCGGACGAAATACACAAATGGTGCAAAAAAAGGAGCAGCAGGACGCAATGCACCAACAGTTGGACGTGCTAGCTTGAAGATATGGAGAAAAACCATGAAGGGCTGAAAGTAATGTTTGATGAATACTCAGGAGAAACACAGAAATGTTGGAAGAGAAGGAACAACTGGAAGAGACACAAAGAGAGATGCAGGATGTTCTCCACAACTTCAAGAAGAAAAATGCAGACTTGCAAGTGTTTTATAACGAAGCAAAGGACAAAAACATTGAACTCGAGGAAGAGAAACAACAGCTGGAGAAAAAATGTACAGAAATGCAGCTCAGAAACAAAGAAATTGTGAACAAAAATACACATTTGCATGGAATGTATCACAAAGTCCAAAAGACAAATGGTGAAATGCAAGAAGAGAAGAAGAAGAAGAAAAAACACAAAAAGACGTATTTGAAGAAATGCAGAGGAGACATCAGGAATTAGAAGCCATGCAAGACAACTTACAACAAAGAAATGAGAACATGCTGAGACAAAGAAAGTGCTGCAAGAGAAATATAAACACCTGAAAGAAAAGGACCTAGAGAAGCAAGAAGCATTAGAAGAACCGGAGAAAGGCTGCCAGAAAATGGAGATTCAGCAGAAAGAATGTTTCAGTGAGATGACAAACCTCATAGTACAAAACAAACAGCTGCAGAACTGAGCCTGAAAAAGAAGAAAAAGTATTTTTCTCTTTTCTGGAAGAAGGATTCTGCTGCACCAAATCACAGCAACAGTCGCCTCAAGGCACTTTGTATTGTAAGGTAGAACCTACAATTATACATACAGAGAAGAACCCAACAATTATATGACCCCCTATTAGCAAGCACTTTGGCCACTATGGGAAGGAAAAACTCCCTTTTAACGGGAAGAAACCTCCAGCAGAACTAGGGTCAGAGAGAGGCGGCCATCTGCCGCCATCGGTTGGGTGAGAGAAGGAAGAGAGGACAAAAGGCATGCTGTGGAAGAGAACGAGAGATTAATAACAAGTATGATTCAGTGCAGAGAGGTCTATTAACACATAGTGAGTGAGAAAGCTGACTGAAGATGAGATACCTGCCACGGGAATCCCCCATCAGCCTACACCTATTGCAGCATAACTAGGGGAGGATTCAGGGTCACCTGATCCAGCCCTAACTATATGCTTTACCAAAAGGGAAGGTTTTAAGCCTAATCTTAAAAGTAGCAATAGTGTCTGTCTGTCACGGTACTGGGCCATTAGGCCCAGTGTTTGAGCTCTAATGCATATTTTTGTATCCCCATGTTGTAGTGTAACTCATCTAGTTACACACAGCCCATTGTTCCTTCAGTGGGCTGGTTTCAGTCATTATGCAAATGTCCTGTTTATAAGGTTTGGGGAAACCTGCAGTCAGCTGAGACTGAAGAAGTCACTTGGATGAGTGACGAAACGTTTCTCCCACAAAACGCTACGTCCAGATGAACAGATTCAACTTTTGGAAACTCATCTAGTTGTTTCTAGTTTGCAGTTTAGTCCTTGGTTTCTTAGTCCCTTTTGTCATCTCTCCCTGGTCCGTGCGTCTACCTGTCATGTTTCATGTCTGTATGGCTCTTGTTGTCAAGTTCGTGCCATGTCTTTGTGTTTCCTGTTTTATTTTGGAAGAGTCTGGTGTTCTTTGTTCATTGTAGTTAGTGTTACTCTCCCCTGTATTGTCATTATGTTTCATTCTAGTCAGCTGTGTTCTCATGTGTCTCCACTTCCCCTGATCACCTCATGTGTGTATTTAAGTCCTCAGTCTTCCTGTGGTCGTCGCCGCGTCGTTTGTTCAATTTCCCCCGTGTTACGCCAGGTTTCAGGACTCTGTGCTGGTCATGTCCATGTTGCTTACGTGTACAGGTCCTTCTCAAAAAATTAGCATATTGTGATAAAGTTCATTATTTCCTGTAATGTACTGATAAACATTAGACTTTCATATATTTTACATTCATTACACACAACTGAAGTAGTTCAAGCCTTTCATTGTTTTAATATTGATGATTTTGGCATACATAACTCATGAAAACCCAAAATTCCTGTCTCAAAAAATTAGCATATTTCATCCGACCAATAAAAGAAAAGTGTTTTTTATACAAAAAAAGTCAACCTTCAAATAATCATGTTCAGTTATGCACTCAATACTTGGTGGGGAATCCTTTTGCAGAAATGACTGCTTCAATGCGGCGTGGCATGGAGGCCAATCAGCCTGTGGCACTGCTGAGGTGTTATGGAGGCCCAGGATGCTTCGATAGCGGCCTTAAGCTCATCCAGAGTGTTGGGTCTTGCGTCTCTCAACTTTCTCTTCACAATATCCCACAGATTCTCTATGGGGCTCAGGTCAGGAGAGTTGGCAGGCCAATTGAGCACAGTAATACCATGGTCAGTAAACCATTTACCAGTGGCTTTGGCACTGTGAGCAGGTGCCAGGTCGTGCTGAAAAATGAAATCTTCATCTCCATAAAGCTTTTCAGCAGATGGAAGCATGAAGTGCTCCAGAATCTCCTGATAGCTGCATTGACCCTGCCCTTGATAAAACACAGTGGACCAACACCAGCAGCTGACATGGCACCCCAGACCATCACTGACTGTGGGTACTTGACACTGGACTTCAGGCATTTTGGCATTTCCCTCTCCCCAGTCTTCCTCCAGACTCTGGCACCTTGATTTCCGAATGACATGCAAAAGTTGCTTTCATCCGAAAAAAGTACTTTGGACCACTGAGCAACAGTCCAGTGCTGCTTCTCTGTAGCCCAGGTCAGGCGCTTCTGCCACTGTTTCTGGTTCAAAAGTGGCTTGACCTGGGGAATGTGGCACCTGTAGCCCACTTCCTGCACACGCCTGTACACGGTGGCTCTGGATGTTTCTACTCCAGACTCAGTCCACTTCTTCCGCAGGTCCCCCAGGGTCTGGAATCGGTCCTTCTCCACAATCTTCCTCAGGGTCCGGTCACCTCTTCTCGTTGTGCAGCGTTTTCTGCCACACTTTTTCCTTCCCACAGACTTCCCACTGAGGTGCCTTGATACAGCACTCTGGGAACAGCCTATTCATTCAGAAATGTCTTTCTGTGTCTTACCCTCTGGCTTGAAGGTGTCAATGATGGCCTTCTGGACAGCAGTCAGGTCGGCAGTCTTACCCATGATTGCGGTTTTGAGTAATGAACCAGGCTAGGACTTGCCTCAAGAATCTTTTGCAGGTGTTTGGAGTTAATTCGTTGATTCAGATGATTAGGTTAATAGCTCGTTTAGAGAACCTTTTCATGATATGCTAATTTTTTGAGACAGGAATTTTGGGTTTTCATGAGTTATGTATGCCAAAATCATCAATATTAATACAATGAAAGGCTTGAACTACTTCAGTTGTGTGTAATGAATGTAAAATATATGAAAGTCTAATGTTTATCAGTACATTACAGGAAATAATGAACTTTATCACAATATGCTAATTTTTTGAGAAGGACCTGTATACGTTTCGTAGTTGTTTGTTGTTCCAGCACAGAGTCCTGTTCATAGTTGTCTCCCTCATATGCATCATCGTCACCCTGTCTTCGCTTTCCCTGCTGTCTGAGTTAAGTGTCAGTTCTTAGTTTTCCCAGTTCAGCTTCTAGTTTAATTTTGCTCTGTGCGTTCTGTTGTTTGCCACGTTAATCAGCCCAAATAAAGGCTCGCTTTTCGTTTCAAGTTCAGTACTGTCTCCTCGTCTATGTCTGCACCTGGAACCTCACACTCCCACACACGATCTGCCCACCGCAGACCGTGACACTGTCTCCTGAATACAAACTGTAAGCTTATTCCACAGAAGAGGGCCCTGAAAACTGAATTCTAACTGGTGCGCTGTGCTGATCATGCGTGTTCATATACTACCAGATAGGGAAAATATGGTCCCAGCAGGAGTTTCAGATGAGCGAGGGAGTGAGACTCACTGTTGTTTGGATTTCACAAGGAGGATGTCAAACAAAATGTGCTAATTTGCAAAACATCCCGTAAAACTATTGATGCAAAAGGTAGAAGACCACTGTCAGGTTTATATTGTTGGATTGTCATTTATGCTAAGAAACATATACTCATATGTGCTTAGAGTTATATAATCGATTGCATATTGATAAGATCTCTGATCCTTAGTAATCTGCAGAGACTCTGTGTGCATTCCAGAGCAGTCTGGCATACACATACATCCTAAGGTCATGAGAGAGGTCGTACCTTCTCGCTCTGATTTAAAGTGCAGGAGGACAGCATATCTCAGACTGGGGTGCAGTGTGTCTGTAAAAGAAGTTCATGAAACTGTTTGAGTGGAGGACAAAAGAAGATGTTTCAGGCCTAAAAACCCCACCATCTACACCAGCAATACAATAGCATCTGAAAGTCATGTCTTTAAGAAACAGGAAAAAGTCCAGCAAAGTTCCCACACAGGACCTGAGAGATGCATCTGAACCATCAGCTGATTCATCTACTTTCACTGAATCGGAAATGATCTCACTGCAAGGGTGGCTACTGCATATATGATGTGATCCTGTCATCCTATAAACTGGTTTAAATAACAGAAAGAAAGAGGACTTCCCTTCAAAATCATCAATTTACATTCAGTTTGCAGGAGAACTAAGTGCTGTTTTTGAAGCAAGACAAAACTACCTCAGGAACAAAGAACAAGATGGTAAGCTTGAAAACATGGAGTAGCCAGCACAGTCTCCAGACTTGAATCCATCGAGCTGGTTTGGGATGAACTGGACACAAGAGTGAAAACAAAGGAACCTACAGGTGCTGCACATTTGGAAATATTATTGTGACTCACCTGGCACTGGGACACAAACTCGAATAAAAAAGCAGTGAAATAAGGTCGTAGTAATGAGTAATATTACAAACTAACCACCTGCTATTACCAGTTTTAATTCACCTTTTACATAAATAAATAGTTTTGTATGTATGCAAATGTAATTTCAAACTAAATTTCTGTTATTACTTCATTTCAAGTGCAGCACCACCACTGTTTGTTTGTTTGTTTGTTTTACCAAAGAAAACAATAATTGTCTGTGTGGAAAGAACTCACTGGTGGATCCTCACCTGTCTGCTTTTGGCTCAAACCTCTTCTCTCGTGTAATAAAACTTGTGAACCTGCTTCCCCTCTCAGTGTCTGCCTTGTGCCAGTTTTGACTGTTGCAAAGAAGTGAACTTATATCTAATCTACAACAGCAAAGATGTACACAGTCTTTCTCCTGTGGGAGAAGTATTATGTCTGTGTTAAATATACAAGTTGTGGCCATTTTCACAAGATTTGATTGTTTAAAATTCACATGGACAAAATAAGGATTCTGGGGGACACGAGGTGTGCTCCAGCAAATATTTCCTCTGTGGTCCCATTAAAGATGGATTTAAACATGAAGAGTGTGAGATGGCAAAAGCAAAGACATTCTGTACTTAATCAGAAGTACAGATATTAGTGGCAAAACCACTCCAGTAAAAGTAGCTCTTTGGAGGATTTTTCTACCAGCTATTTTTGTGCAAAGCTAATTGAACCTTGTGCTATATTAATGTATTATTAAAGTAACATTAATACATAAGAAAATTAACTTCCTTAAATTTTAATTCTCATAAATATACTCAGCTTGAATCAGTTTGGTAGAACATGAGCAGAGAAAAAGATGAAAGATTTTAAAATATCTCTACATTGTAGAGAGCGACTCTAAACAGAAAATGAGTAAGGAACGGGTTAAAGTGGGATTCAGCAGGTGGGGGAACTCTAAAATTGGTTGTAGTGGCTCAACAAGAGGTTAAGAATCGCAATTTCTATTCAAAGCTTCAGTAAATTTTCTTTGTGTCCAGGCTGTGATCAGCTGATCTGGGCTGCTGGTGCTTTGAGGTTTACTGCTCTTTGTGGATTTACACACCTGAATTTAACAAACCAGACTGAACCAGCTAAATGGATTTTAGACACGGTGTATGATTATACTGTCTTGTGTGAAACAAGTGCCTGATGTTTTAAAAAAGTAGTTATTGATTTTTAAAAGTATGAAAGAAATAGATTAGAATTACAATTGTTTGAGTCTCTTTATTTTAATTTTGTTTTTGTGAGGTTGTGTACTGTATTTACACACAGTTGTGCTGCTTTTGTTTTTCTGTTCTCTTTTAGGTCTTAGTTTCTAATTAATTCATACATTCATTAAGAAACATAAGAAGAAACAATGTGGTGTACTTAAAGAGTGGAACTTGGTCAGATCGGTAGCAAACAGAGGTCTGGAAAAAATATTTACTGCTGGAGAAAAAAAATTTCTCCAGCAGTATACCATTATATTTTTATTAAGGAACAGATATGGAGACATTTTTGATTTCTTCCACAAATACAAAGGGGAAAAAAAGGAGCAGCAGTTTATTTCACTATTATAGTTTTAAATACTTCCATTTCTGATTGTAAACAGAATAAATATGTTGGACATGCATTTTGCTTGTGGAAATCACCTCGGGCCTATGACAGATTCAAACTGTACAAACATGTACGTCACATAGTAATTGAAAAAATCTTTGTACTTAATGTTAAGAGCCACAAGTGGATTTAGTAAATATTAAAGAGTTTGAGATTTTAACCATGCGGGGTTTTTTCCCTATGAATGGTACTGCAAATTTGCAAAACATATACATTACACATATTTAAGAAACATGATTTCTTATTTTGTTTCTCATCATGTTTTCTAAAGCAAAATACAAAGTAAACTGTAGATTGATTCTTTCTGTGTAAATAAATCTGTAAAGCTGTGACTGTAGGATGTGTCCCTTCATGGTTTTTTGTTGAATGTTAAATCTTTTCACCACAATACAAAGTAAAAGTAAAGTCTAGCTTTCTGTTGTTTTAGCTATTTTGCACTTTAAAGGTCTGAGAACTAAAATATAAACTACACTTTAAGTTTAATTATTATTATTATTATTATTTAATTGTAATTTTTTTCTTATTATTCCATAACAGTGTGCGATAAAAGGTAATGACAGACTTTATGCCGTAATTGTAAAAGAATATGTTTTTTTTTATCTGTGCAGATAAAAGATTTAGTGTATTGGTCTCATTTTAAGGGGATTATTACTTTCTTTAATATTGCATTTTATATACTGATATTTTTCTTTTTTTCTCTAGTGTCAGTGTTTTTATGTTACTGTAACTGAAATGATTTCTTCTTTTCCACCTGTTTATTCAGCTCAGGATTTTCTTTCCCATTCTTGACTTTATCAACTTTCAAATGTCAACTCGTTCATAGTTTTCTTAAATTAGAAATATTTCTTAGTCACCTTGCAATCATTGGATCTTAGGAAACAGGCACTACCATTATACAAGTGCTACTTTTATAATGGTACTGAAAACATTCATGTAACATTCATGAAGATGAAAAAGATCTATTCATCTATTTGGATTTATCTTTTTAAGTTAAATATTTCTGTTCTAATAGTTTTGTGGATACAAAATAATACAACAGGAGTTGAAGGAAAGTAACACATTTATTCTCATTTGGGGCGACTGAGGATGGATCAGATGAGTTTGCCACCTACCTTGTGTCCTCATACCTGGTGGTAATGGACAGCATGTTGCCTTATCAGCACTGGGGTCTTTTGTTTGATGGTTCCACAGTGCCTCCCTCTGGCCGTGATGAAGTACTACACCCCTCTGCTCTTTCTATTACAGGGAATGTCTAGAAAGCACAAACCTTTAATAATCACAGCTGAGATCATAAAGTGTAGTTATCCTTCCTTCCTTTCCTTCTTCCTTCCTCTTAAGGACTTAAGGGTTGAAGGAGATGGTTTGAAGACTATCCCAGCTTTCACAAGGTAAAACTCAGGGTACACACTTTACAGTTCACCACTCATGATCACATTCCCAATAGATGATTGTAATTCCCAAAAGAATTACAATCATCTATTCCCAGTCATCCACCCATTGACACACTGATGATAGCAAGCTACATTGTAGCCACAACCACACTGAAAGAGGCGAGGCTGCCGGACACTGGCCTCCACCAGTAGGCAACGGGTGAAGTGTCTTGCCCAAGGACACAACAACTGTCCGAGCCGCGGCTCGAACCGGCAACCTTCCCATTACAAGGCAAACTCCCAAGTCTTGAGCCACGATCGCTTTAACCTAAAGAGCGAGTTGTTGGAGTGTGAGAGGGAGCCGGAGCACCCTCAGACAACACAACATGCAAACAGCAGCCAGCAGATTCACATGCACGACCTTCTTGCTGTGAGGCAACAGTACCAACCACTGCACCACCGTGCTGACCTTAGAGTGCAGTTGTATGGTGGAAAATGTTACTGTGGATGCTTTAGATTATATTACATACAGAAAGAAGTACTGGTTTATTATTTTAGTGGGCAAAAGAGTCAAGATTGGATCTAAAGGATGTAAATGGACAAGCACAGTGCATTTCTACTCAGTCTGAACACTCGACACAGCCTCATTCACCCAACTGCACACACATGATTAGGGGAAACTCAACATTGAGTATCTTCATTTTTTCATCAAAAGACTTTCTCTGTATCTCTGCTCTGTTTGTTTTTGACTTGAAACACTAAATAAAAGTTTTACTACACATCTGTCTCTATTGTTTAATCAGCAGCTGTAATACTAAACTGTCCAAAATTTAAAATTCTACATTTAGTAGATTTAGAGATATTTATTTCACCACTTTTAGTTAATGATACTTTATAAACCTATTCTGCTGTTTAACAAAGACAGTATCATCATGTTTAAAGCACTTTTCAATCTGACAGCAGCACTCAGTTCTCCTGCACATGTGTGATCTTGGAGTGAACTGAAGGTTCAGATGCATCTCTCAGGTCCTGTGTGGAGACTTTGCTGGACTTTGTCTGTCTGTTAAAGATGTGATTTTCAGATGCTATTCAGCTGGTGTAGATAGTGGGGGTTTAGGTCTAAAACATCTTCTTTTGTCCTCCATTCATCCAGTTTCATGAGATAAAGTTTTGGTACAAGGACTGGACTGAAAAAGACTGAAAAGAGAAACTTTGAAAGAGTTTTAGAAGCCTGGAGGAAAAGCAGTGCTTGTTTAATCAAATGTAATAATACACATTGTTTAAATGTCCCAAAGTAAAGAGATCTCTCTGTGAACCTTTAATTCGTCACCCTCTTGTGGCAGCAGCTGGCTACTGTTACTGCACAAATGTAATAATACACATTGTTTAAATGTCCCAAAGTAAAATTTGTGAGATCTCTTCTGTGAACTTTTTTTTTTTTTTTTTTTTTTTTTTTTTTTTTTTTTTTTTTTTTTTTCTTTTAATTGTCATTCTTGTGCACAGTCATGGTACTGAACATTGTCATCACAACAACCATGTGCACTTGTTTTTTTTATTACATGTTATCGTAATCGCACCATTAATTACCAACTTTAGTTGACCTTAACCATAATAGTGAAGCAACTATTATGCAATATTAGCTTCGGTTACAGTAAGTCTACCAAGTGATCATTTATCTAAAAAATACAGTGAAACGATTTATCTTACTGCAGCATTTTTTGAGCCTATTTACATTTAAAATTTGACCTGATCAGACTAACATTAGGTGAAACAACAAAGTTGACCCCGCCTTGGGATGACAAAGACCTTACTCTCCTCCCCTGTGACTTAAGAAAGCTAAATAGAATAAAATCTTAAAAGAAAAATAAAAAAAAAGAAAAAAAAAATGTACTGTCCAAGAAAAAGATATAGAAAAAATATAAAAAAAAAAAAAAGAAAAAGCGATGAAGTCAAGAAAAAAAAAAAAAAAAAACAAAAAAAAAAAAGAAAAAAAGAGGAGAAAATACAAGGTAAAAGCAAAAAAAATCAGAAACAAAAAAGATTCTCAAGAAAAGCAGCAGCAGATCAAAAAAGAAGCGAGAAGAATCAAAAAAAAATGACAGCGCAAAAAGTTGATGAAGCCTGCAAAAAATGAAGCGATCCGAAGAAAAAAAAAAAAAAAACAGAAAACTCAACACAGAAAAAGACAGAGCTGAGCAAGCAAAAAAATGCAAAATAACGAGCTGCAAGAAAAAAAACAGAGATGAAACAAAAAGAAAATGCAAGATAGAAATGAGAAAAACAATAACGCAATAAACCGAGAACAAAAAAAAAATCTGAAGTAAAAAAAGTCAAAACAGGAAAATGCAATGCACTCAAGCATGAAGAAAATACAGAGCATGCAGCAATGATATGAAAAAAGAAATATGAAGAGCTGTGTCAAGAAAAAAAACAGAATAAAGCAGAACAAAGAAAACTCTTCTTGTCCAAGACTTTGAGAAACAAAAAAAGCTGCAAGATTGGCAACAAAATTAAGCACACACAGCTGAACTGAAGGAGAAAAGAAAGTGCAAAACAGGAGCAACAGCTAAAGAATCAAAGAAAGCTCAAAGAAGAACAAGCCAAATAGAAGAAGTGGAAAAAATATGCAACAAACTTAAGAAGCAAATACAGAAACAGTGGACGAGTTGAGATCCCTCATACTAGAGAAGAAAGTGCTTGTGGAAAAGCAACTCAAGAAGAAGAAAAAGTGCTTCCGCTTCTTCCTCCGCAGGGCCACTCCTGCCTCATCTTCCTCCACCTCTATTCCAGCTTAATTTTCCCTTCTCCTCTCCCTCCCCTCTCTCCCCAATAATTTCATAATAAACAAAATTGACTGCATTTTAAATATGTCTGATCAGTGTCTTCATTCAAGAATGAATTGTCTTTGTCACAGAGTCATGTGTATTTTGTCTTTTCCTCGGGCTGGTGATCCTCGCGGACGTTCAGCCCTGGAGTCCAGATTATTAGTGTTTTAATCACATTTAGTGTTACATTTTAGATCACCACAATAGGATATCCACAATTTAGGATTCAGGCATTTGTTTTAGTTTGATATCGTAATCATTCTATGATTGAGTCGTTAACAGAACCAGCAGTTAGCAGCAATAACTTCAAATCAATGACATTTGCAAGCATTCCTTTATACACAGCATTTCAGTCAGGTTGAGGTCTGGACTTCCATGATGTAGATTTGCTGCTGTGCTTGGGGTCATTATCCTGTTGCATGGCCTAATTTAGAAGAAGCTTTATCTGTCGGACAGACAGCCTCACATTTGACTCTAAAACACTTTGGCATACAGAGGAGTTCGTTGACTGCAAGGTGCTTTATTGCTTGTGTCTGCAGAAGAAGCTCAAATCACCACACTTGAACCAGCATATTTGACAGTGGGTTTGAGATGTTTAAGGGTTTGAGTGTCTGAAATACTGACATGTGAACGCCAGAATATAATGGTGAGATTTTAGTGCTGGTTAGATTGCATACACACTGCACATTATAAGGTTTTACAATTTTGCATCTGTGACCATTCAAACACCAGACAGTACTGAATGTTTCTTCTTTCTTTGTGCAACTTTACAATCATAATGTCCATTTTTGGGTTTTGGGGGATTTTTAGGGAAAGAAGGGAAGTTTTATTTTTAATGATCAGTATCAGTGATTAATCACTACAGTGGGATAAATAAACTTGTCATGTTTTCACAGATTTATTTTGACATTACATCATATTTGTAAGAGGAACATTCATTAGGTTTAAACAAAATCATACAAAAGAATTGTAACGCTTGCATATTGTTAACCTAGAAGCACTTTTAGTCTTTGTTAGGTTTATCGAAAAAGAATTTGGCAAACACCCTTTTTTGAATGTCATGCTCTTGCAGGCTGCAGTAACATTTGAGTTTTGTAAGTGCAAAGGTCCATTCAAACAGGTGGTGACATTACAATCCTTGGTTTATGTACATTTTGGAGCTTGTCAACATTCAGCATTTCCAAAAGCAGAATGAAAGTTGAAAAAAAAATTCAGTAAGCTTGAAGATATATTTACATGTATATTTATTTTCCTTCCTTGTGGTCATACAAATTCTGCCTCTGATGCTTCTGACTTCAGATGTTAGTAAAAAAAATATTGTTAACTGGGCAAAACAGTTTTTCTTTTAAACATATCAGGAGGTTTATTTTCCCTGACATCATCTAAACACAGCTCCTTTGCAATACTGATAAAGTTTCTCTGTACTTTGCCACATTATATTACAGCAGATCTAGAAGTTGTATCTAAATGGTGATTCTCCATTAATGAATTTGTATAAGGTCAAGTCCTGGATATTTTACTAACTGTAACAACAAACCACTGCTTCCTACTCTATGCATTATAATCTACAGCATCTACAAAGACACCTTCCAACAAACGGCTACACTCTATGATCTCAGCAATGATAATTAAAGGTTTGTGCTTTCTAGACATTCCCTGTAATGGAAAGAGCAGAGGGGTGTGGTACTTCATCACGGCCAGAAGGAGGCACTGTGTAACCATCAAACAAAAGACCCCAGTGTTGATAAGGCAAGGTACTGTACGTTACCACAGGGTATGAGGATACAGGTAGGTGGCAAAATCATTCAATCCATCATCAGTCACCGCAAATCAGAATAAATTTGTTACGTTCATTCAGGTCCTGATGTATTTTTATAGCTGCATAAAACTACTAAGAGAAAGATATTAAACAAAAAAGATAAATCCAGATAGATTCAATTAAATGTCTCTTTTTTTAACCCGTCATGAACTTCAGTGGTATTTTTAAGAGAATAGTAGTAGTTATGAAAGGGTAGTACTTCAGAAAGTCTGAGGATCCATGAGTGCAAGGCCATTCAGAAATAGTCACAATATATCTTGACCCAGCTCTAATTTGTGAGTGAAATCTATGAAGGTGTGGATATTTAACAGTTCATAAGGTCCTTTCTCTTTTTTTTTCCTTCTTGAATTTGTCTTTCAAGTGGAAGACATTTGATTTCAGACGGGACGATGAGGCACAGCCCCTCACAAGCTCAGGTCGATGATGATGTGCTCAAAGATCTGCGTGTTTCCCTTGAAGCTCGAGGAAAAAATAAAGTCCCTGCGGTCGGTAGATACCACGGTGAAAGAGCGTGGGGCTTGGATGTACACCTCCTTAAAGCGGTCAAAGATTTTGTTGTCCTCATCCCACAGGTAGATCTGTGAGAAGGTGTAGTCGCTTCCCAGAGCCAGATAGTAACGTTCCTTGAAAGAGAACGGCTGGAGAATCATGGAGCCTCGAGAGGGCAAAGCTTGGATCTCAGCAAACTGTTTGGTGCCCCAACGCAGAACTTTGGAATCACCGATATACCGCGTCATAGCCAGGTAGAGCTCCTCCTTGATCCGGAAGTGTTTCACAACCACTACATCCTCCATGTTGGGGATCTCACCCTGCAGGATGAACTTCTGGTTGCTCCGGCTCCACTGGTAGATCACTGGAACCTGTGAGCGGCTCGCTAGAATAAGGTGAGCTTTCCCATCCAAGTCCAGAAACTCTACATCCGTGTCGCGGTACCACTCGTGCAGTGACTGTACGAATAAAAGCCATTATCATTCCACTTGTAGAGGGTGGAGAGGCCAGCTTTTGAGCTGTCAGCAATCACAAAAACCAATCAGAGCCAATCTGGAAGGCCTCAATATCATTGGGCTTAGAGATCTTGGACACTTCGATATCCTGGAACTTATTGAACCTGCTTTGGTCGTCATCAAACTTGTAAATGTGGGAACCACCAAACAGCTGAGCCACAATGACAAACACCTCATTTTCGATGAGACAGATTTGCACCCCACAATGGACTGACCTAAAGGGCAGAGAAACACATGAATCGCGTGAGAATGAAACTGGGAGCATTCTGGGAGTGTTTGTTAGCCTAATGTGTGATTTAGACTTCCTAACTTACAGTGTCACTGGAAACTCCCTTAACCCTTCACCCAACCTTCCACGTAACCTGACATGCACCTCCTGCCCACATAGCAAAATTGGTATGGCCCAGATCTGGCCAACACAATGTGCTTACACATGGCCCACATACCGCAAAGACTGACGGCCCTTTGGTGACCCAGATCAGGTTTGCCAGAGGAGGCCCAGACATGGGCCAGCACAAGGCCAGTTGCAGACACACTGGTGGTCCTGTGCTAGCCCATCTCTGGCACCAAAGGACCGTCATTCTTTGCGGTATGTGGGCCATGTGTAAGTTGTGTGCAGCCACGGGCCAGTCGCAGACACACAGCTGACCCTGTGCTGGCCCAGATGTCAGCCAAATGTGTACCTTAATCAAGCCATGTAATAACAACATGTGCCGAAACATAAATAGTGCAAAAGTAACATTACGAACCTCTGTTCAGACAGTGAATGAACTGATTCTTTTACAGCACATTTCCTTTCCCAAAGTCATACCTGAATTTGAAACGTTGGCTACCATAGCAGTATAGTATATCAACATGGCACTTGGGTCTTCCAACTAAAATAGAAAATAGGAACATAAACAGTGCCATCATTGCCAGACCTGGCCACATCTGGTTGACATATACCCTGCCATGACACCAGTCAGTCAGAAGTGCCAGCTTGATGCCGGATCAGGGAAGACCTGTTTTCTATGAGCCTGGGCCACATGACCCAAACACAATCGAGCAAGATATGGCATGCCATCACATAGACAGTGCCATCTATACCAGCCTGGCCCATATCTGGATGGCATACGTCTTATCATGCCAGAAGTCAGCCAGCAGTGCCGGCTTGATACCAGATCTGGGCCAGACCTGCTTGCTATGTGGGTTAGAGATGTAACTACACTTGGGTCGACACAGCCTGCAAGGACTTAAATGGTTAGAAGGTTGCGCTGCAGGATCAAGAGGGGTTTCCAGTTATCTCGTAGTTAGGACACATTCCTGCAAAAGTCGAAATCAAAATTTACCTGTGATGTTATCATAAGTCCTGAAGTTCATTTCTATGTGGTCCCACTGGAAAATCATACAGCTCTCTGTGCTGGGAGCAGAAATGGCCACGTAGACATCATTCTTATAGCTGAATGTGTCAACAGACAACGATTCTGAGGCAACAGACTGATGAAGGATGAAATCTGTGGAAAGGAACATCGGGAAATGTATTTTTCACAAACCAGCAAAGCCACGTTAAATGAATAACCTCTACACAACTTAGAAAGACTGTGCTGAGTTCTCTGATCCTGATCTCAGCTGGACATGAGAGAAGGGCAGCTGGCTCAGGTGTTTCTCACTGTGGAGACACACTCATTCTGCAGGCTGGTCATATCATTGAGGCGCTTGCCCTTCATGTCCTCTGGTCCAGCACACACAACATCCGACACTGTGGCATTGGTGTTCTTTAACCACGTCATAAGCCACTTGGCTCTGCAGTCACATTCAAAGGCATTGCCTCGCAGGTCCCTGCAGAAAGGGAATATTGTGTTTCATGGCTGAATTGGGAGAAAGACAGACTGCAAGAATTACTCAGTACGCTATTTGCCTATTTAACTATGTACAAACTTACAGCTCTATAAGGGAGTCAAGGTCAATGAAGAGGTCCCTGGGCAAGGCTTTAATGTTATTGTTTGCCAAAGACCTGGAAACAAATGCAGTTGATTATGAAAAGAGAATCATTAAATCATGTATAACAGATAACAGTTGTATTTTCAGTCACTGGAACATACAAGTGAGTCAGGTCCCTGAGTCCTCTGAAGGCATATTTGGATGTAGTCTCTAGTTTGTTACTCTCAATGAATCTGTGGATCAACAAGAAGAAAAAGAAAAGTATATTTTTGATCAATTTCAACATTTTGCCAGCTAGTAAACCAAATGGTAAATGGACTGGTTCTTGTACAGCACTTTTCTATTTTGCCTGAGCACTCGAAATCCTTGAAACCTGTCTAATTCAGATCAGGACCTCAAAGCACCAGCAGCCCAGATCAGCTGATCACAGCCTGGACACAAAGAAATTTACTGAAGCTTTGAATAGAATTGCGATTTTTAACCTCTTGTTGAGCCACTACAACCAATTTTATAGTCCCCCACCTGCTGAATCCCACTTTAACCCGTTCCTTACTCATTTTCTGTTTAGAGTCGCTCTCTACATGTAGAGATATTTTAAAATCTTTCATCTTTTTCTCTGCTCATGTTCTACCAAACTGATTCAAGCTGCGTATATTTATGAGAATTAAATTTAAAGAAGTAAGGTAATTTCTTATGTATTAATGTTACTTTAATGATACATTAATATGCACAAGGTTTCAATTAGCTTTGCACACAAAATAGCTGTAGAAAAATCCCTTTAATGGGACCACAGAAATATTTGCTGGAGCACACCTGTGTCCCCCAGAATCCTTACTTTGTCCATGTGAATTTTAAACAATCAAATCTTGTGAAAATGGCCACAACTTGTATATTTAACACAGACATAATAGGGGAGACCGGGGATAATTTCTCCAATCAGGGCTAAGTTTCAAATGATGTGACTCATCCTGTGCATGCCCAATTCAGTTCTGCTATCACATGTGAAAAATCAGCACATTTTGTCAAACACAGACAATATAACACGAAAAAAAGTAATTTGTATGCCAAAAGTAAGTTTTTCTACTTTATTTCAATTTCTAATAGCATTATCTGCTTTGCAGTCAAGTGGAGCGTGCGTCTGTCCTCTCAGTAAGTGAGTGAGACAGCGGTGAGGACGGCTGTGCGAGTGCATCGCAAAAACACAGAAATATGCCTGACACCTGTAAACAAAGCAGTACCTGGCTGCAGTTTAAAGACCTTTTTGTCTCTGTTTGGTCTTGTCTTGTCTTGTCTTGGTCTCGATACCCTCTAATCTTGGTATTGTCTTGATCTTGGTTTAGGCGGTCTTGACTAAAAGTCTACAACTTTATTACTTTCATTTTCTTCCAAAGCAGTTTTTGAAACATCTTTGTGAACTGACTAATGCTTGAACATTGCTGTAGGTCCACAGGAAAACTGTTTCCACAGTTTTACCTCATAAATGGTAAAACAAAAGGTTTTAACCCTTGTCCGTGCTTAAAGTCTTCATCAATGTTCCCTCTAAGCTGCGCACGTGCGCAATTGCGCACTGCTGGCACGGTCTCTGCGCACAGAAAATCTGCGTTGCGCACAAAAAAATCTAACCTGAATTGAATTAAAATTAAAACTTTAACAATTCTGTTTTGCAGTGTTAGTCAGTAAGTGACTGGCTGCTCCTGTATGGGATTAGAACGATGCCACCTTATCCTATAGTCCAGCCAATAATGCGATTCACATTCGTATACGCAGCCAATCAACGTTGTTGACACGCTATGACAGCGTCCTATGTGCCGACACCGGTGTTTTAGCTAGCAAAGGGGCGTGGCTGATGTGCAGTGAAGCCACGTTAATGACAACGCGTACAACCATTGGAGATGTGAGCAGGACAGACGGAACAATTGACGGGAAAGTGTGGACTTTATACCAGTTTTTAAATTGTGTTGATGGCCACGTAAAACCAGAGTTATGATAAAAATATCTGCAATGTTTGGTTTTCTTCCTGAATATGGACATGACCAGCACAGAGTCCTGAAACCTGGCGTAACACGGGGGAAATTGAACAAACAACGCGGCGACGACCACAGGAAGACTGAGGACTTAAAAACACATGAGGTGATGAGGGGAAGTGGAGACACATGAGAACACAGCTGACTAGAATGAAAGATAATGACAATACAGGGGAGAGTAACACTAACTACAATGAACAAAGAACACCAGACTCTTCCAAAATAAAACAGGAAACACAAAGACATGGCACGAACTTGACAACAAGAGCCATACAGACATGAAACATGACAGGTAGACGCACGGACCAGGGAGAGATGACAAAAGGGACTAAAACCAAGGACTAAACTGCAAACTAGAAAACAACTAGATGCGTTACACTACAACATGGGGATACAAAAATATGCATTAGAACTCAAACACTGGGCCTAATGGCCCAGTACCGTGACAGACAGACACTATTGCTACTTTTAAGATTAGGCTTAAAACCTTCCCTTTTGGTAAAGCATATAGTTAGGGCTGGATCAGGTGACCCTGACGCCTCTGTTTATATTTCTCTTGCGGCACTTTCTTTGTCTCAGCATGTTCTCATTTCTTAGTTGTAAGTTGTCTTGCATGGCTTCTAATTCCTGATGTCTCCTCTGCATTTCTTCAAATACGTCTTTTTGTGTTTTTTCTTTTCTTCTTCTCTTCTTGCATTTCACCATTTGTCTTTTGGACTTTGTGATACATTCCATGCAAATGTGTATTTTTGTTCACAATTTCTTTGTTTCTGAGCTGCATTTCTGTACATTTTTTCTCCAGCTGTTGTTTCTCTTCCTTGAGTTCAATGTTTGTGTCCTTTGCTTCGTTATAAAACACTTGTAAGTCTGCATTTTTCTTCTTGAAGTTGTGGAGAACATCCTGCATCTCTCTTTGTGTCTCTTCCAGTTGTTCCTTCTCTTCCAACATTTCTGTGTTTCTCCTGAGTATTCATCAAACATTACTTTCAGCCCTTCATGGTTTTTCTCCATATCTTCAAGCTAGCACGTCCAACTGTTGGTGCATTGCATCCTGCTGCTCCTTTTTTTGCAACATTTGTGTATTTCGTCCGATCACTTCATCCAACATGACTCGCAAGCCTTCACTATTTTGCTCTGTTACTTTGAGTTTGCAATGCAATTAAATTTTTATTCAAAAGATATACGAAACTGGCTAATTGCTAGAAAATGCTAATGCTCCCCACTCATATGCAAAGTGTTAAGGCCAATGTGTGACCCACCTGTCACTGGGCCAGAAATGAATAAATAAGCAGTGAAATGAGGTCAGAGTAATGAGTAATATCACAAACTAACCACCTGCTATTACCAGTTTTAATTCACTCTTTATATAAATAAATATATTTTATAAGTTGAATTTCTGTTATTACTTCATCTGAACTGCATGGTGAACATGGGTCTTCAACAACACATATCCATATCTCTACAAAGTTGCTTTAAAATGTTTATATACTTCTGCTTCATCAGTACCCTGTGACACAGGGCTGATCTCAAAGAGAGGAAATGGCGTCGGCCCCCACATGCTACAAAATTCTCATCCTTAATAACGTGTGTAAACAATGGTTTCTCCCCTCACATACAAGTGCATAAGCACTGGCATTGTCACAGCGCTTGTCTTTCCTAAACAAATGTTTTCATTTATGCTTCCTTACTGAAAAGATTTTTCTAACTTTTGAATTTAACATAATGCATTAGTCAGGTCATATTTTTGTTATAATCAGTTTATTTTGAATGTAAACACTTTTCGTCCAGTCTCTTTCATTTAGTTAACTCTTAACACATAACAGCTTTTTACATAAACAGGACCAAAACGAATAAACCTAGCTTATTCTCTCAACCAGGGCTGTTGAGATTAAACTGAATCTTCCATGGTTGGTTGCATGTTTGAGATCTCAGGTTCAACTACCAGCAGGACATTCAGGAGTACCATACCACAGAGAGCAGCGTCAGGTGTCAACGTCCATGTTATTGAGATGTTCGTTGCAGATGTGCCTGTATTATTGACTGCTTTGAATTTCTCATTGAAAACCTAAAGACCTGGAAAGCGAGGTCAGAGACATACTCCATTACAAACATTGTTATACAATGAAACATTCAACTGGTGTCACACCAGGGAGAGTTTCCTTTATATCAAAAGGTTGGGGTGGCAGAATATCCGACAAACACTTGACTGAATAAGTGGTTTTTTTGGACTGCCTCAGCCCAGGTGATGTAAACGGCAGCGAGACAGAGCGAGCGATCGAGTGAGAGAGACAGAGAGCGAGTTTTGAGATGTTAGAGATTTGTGATGTTTAGCGTACAGTTGGTGTGTTGTGTTAACTTGTGTAGTTAGTGTGTTGTGTTGTGTAGTTGTTGTTGTTTTGTGTGTCAGTGAGGACACGAATGAACGTCACACAGGCAGGATGCAGTGTGAACACTGTCTCCAGGTGGAAAACAGAAGGAGTGATACACCTCCTGCTGTCAGGCCTGCAGGGTTTCTCCCTCTGATGTTCTTCTCTGTCTTGTGGTAGACAATTTTAATTTTTTTTACTGTCACAAATAATTTGTGGGGCATCTTATTGTGACACCTTATTGTTCTCTCATTTTAGTTAAGTAGTGTTTTTAAATGGCTGTACAAAAAAAGAACACAAGATGCATTGGCTGCATTTTTAGATGAATAGTTGTATATAACTTTATTATTCACAAAAGTTTTACATAAGTTTTACAAATTTACAATTTATATTTGCATTTCAAGTTATGAAAATAATTTACTAAACATGTCTGTGGTTTTTACACTAAAAGAAAACATAACTATTACTAGGATTTTATGTGTTTGTATGATTCCAGACCAGTTGTGTTAATACAGTATGTCAATGAAAAAATAACTGTAAATTCGGACATGTGAGGTTGTGCTGAAAAGAATGATACCAAGCAAGACAAGATAAAAAAACACAAAATCAAAAGTAGCCAAAAATGGTCAATTTTATTTTGGACCTCAGGAAATTAGGTTTAAATTATTGTTTGTGACAGAGTAGATTTCTGACATTTTAGTATTAGTAGTAAGGAACAATTTGATTTTCTGTCTAACAACAAACAGTGTGAAACTTAAGTTAGACTTAAGTTTGCCCAATGTTTTGTAGCTTTCTGGATTTTATACTTATTGGGTACATATTCATTTATTATACAGACTATACAGTACATAAAATAAAAATGTAATTTTTTTTATGTAACTGAAATGTTTAATTATGTGGGTTATAGAAAATAATTAAGTTATAGACCATATTTATATGAAACGTGTATACTTACTGCATATTAATCATTTTAACCATATGTAACACCTGCATATGTGTTTAAAAAAAGGCTTTGATTCTGCCACCCCATTTGATTTCCATGCCACCCTAGGAAAATTTCTCTAGATCCACCCCTGGACCTGTCCTGGACCAGCAACACCAAATCAGTGACAAAAAGAGCTCAGCAGCGACTGCAATTCAAGAGACGACTGAAGAAGGTGCACATCCCCAAACCCATCTTTAACACCTTCTACAGAGGTACCATACAGAGCATCCTAACCCGCTATTTACACCTCACGCTGCACTGGGAAAGCCACAAGCATCATAGCCGACCCGCATCACCTTTCCCACCAACTGTTTACCACCCCTTAATCCAGAAAATGACTCTGCGTCATCAGGAGCAGGTCGGCAAGATTGTGCAATAGGATTTTCCCCCAAAGCAGTCCGGCTCCTGAACACCATGCTGCGCTCCTCCACACTGAACTCTCTTCTCCACACACTTCTTGGACTACATAACACTCTCCTTTCACAACCAATTCTTACACTACCCTGTATTGTACTGATCGACTCTGTCTGTTGTCTTTATTTATTCTCATTGTTTTCTATTCTTACTCTCTCTGTATTCAAGTACAATACTGTTGTACTTACTCTTAGATTATCTTATTTCTGTATAGTTGTAAGTATGTATGTATATTTGAATTTTCCATTTTATTTTACAGTTTGCACCTTTGATCCAGGACAATGATATTTCATCGCACTGTATACTTGAGTGCATGTTGTTGGGTTGACAATAAAACTCTGCTTGACTTGAATTAAACTTGTGCATTAGCGAATGAGGAAATGAGCCTCTACAGGCCTCAGACAGCATGTTAAATGTTAACGTTCATGACAGTTTAATTAGAAAAAGACCAAACAAGTATGGCTTGTTTGGAAGGGCCAGACCTCAACCTGACTGAAATGCTGTGTATAAAGGAATGCTTGCAAATGTCATTGAATTGAAGTTATTGCTGCTAACTGCTGGTTATGTAAACTACTGAATCATAGAATGATTACGATATCAAACTAAAACAAATGCCTGAATCCTAAATTGTGGATATCCTATTGTGGTGATCTAAAATGTAACACTAAATGTGATTAAAACACTAATAATCTGGACACAAAATACACATGACTCCGTAACAAAGACATTCATCTTGAATGAAGACATTGATCAGACATATTTAAAATGCAGCCAATTGTGTTTATTATTAAATTATTGGGAAATAGAAAGGGGGGTGGGGGGGGGTCAAGGAAAGGATAGAAAGGAGGAAAGAGATAGAGGAGAGAAAACCCCAACAATGCCCTCTGAGCAAGCACTAGGCGACGGTGGATAGGAAAAACTCCCTTTATGACAGAACCAGGCTCTAGAGGGGGCAGTCAACTGTCGGGACTGGTTGGGGGGTGAGGGTGAAAAGAGAGAGAGGGGGGAGGGAGATGGGACAGGTGTTAGGAGTTCAAGGGAGCTAGGGGAGGGAGAGGTGTCAAGGTGTCAGGAGAGAGGGAGAGGGCAGGAGAGGGGAGGTCAAAATTACATGATGGAACAAGGTGGAGGAAGACGAGGTGACATCAGCAGTGGAAAAACCAGACAAAGCATGAGTGTCCTTCCTCCAGAAGAAGCGGAAGCGTTTCTTCTTCTTTTCCAGGAGCTTTTCCACGAGAACCTTTTTCTCTAGGATCAGGTTTCTCAGCTGATCGATTGTTTCTGTATTCTCCTTCTCAAGTCTCCTGCATGTTTTCTCCACTTCTTCTAATTCGGCTTGTTTGTCTTTGAGCCTTTCTTTCAACTCATTAGAAGTTGCCTCCTGCATTACCTTTGCCTCCTGCATCTCTGTATAACGCTCTTGTAATTTGTTGTGAGCGTCTTCTAACTGTTGACTTTTCCTCTCCATTTCTTCAAGTTTGCACTGCAGGTCTTCATTTGTTTTCTGGAGTTGCTGCTTTAGCACCTGCACCTCAGTGTTTTTGCACTTCAAGGTGTTTGAAAGTTCCTCGAGTTCGGTGTTTTTTGTCAGCATGTCATTGAGCTGACTCTGCATCGCTGAGCATTGTTTTCGCAGTTTCTCCTTCTCTCCTTCCATTTCAGTTGCTTTGTAGTTCATTTTCTTGTAAAGTTCTTGCAGCTTTTGGTTTTCCCTCTCAAAGCCTGGAGTAAACGTTTGTCTTCTTTCTGCTTTATGTCCTGTTGTTCTTTCCTTGAAGCAGCTCTTGATATTTCTGCTTGTGCACTGCAGTTTTATCAAGTTTTACTTCCAGGACTCGGCATTTTTCCTCCATGCTTTGGAGTTGGCACCGCATGTCTCTCTGGTTTCTTTCCAGTTGTTCTTTTTCTTGAAGAATCTGGTTATTTCTTTGCAGTGCTTTATCAAGCTTTGTTTTCAGCTCTCTGTAGTTTTCCTCCGAGTCTTCAGCTTGCTTTCTTTCTGTTTGATCGGTTGTTGCTTTTTCTCTTGAAGCAATGCTTTGTATTTGATCCCCAAGTTTTGGAGTTCTATGTCCTGCCGTTTCTTCTCTTGGAGGATTTCTGTATTTTTTTGCAGAGCTTCATCAAGCTTTAATTGCAGCTCCCGATCCTTTTGTCCTTGTCTTTCTCATTTTTCTTCTGCTGGAGGATTTTTGAGTTTTCTATTGCTTTATCAAGCTTTGCTTTGAGCTCAAAGTTCCTTCCACGCACATCTAGGAGTTCCATTTCTTTCTCCTTTTGAATATCTTCCTTTTCAAGAAGCTGGCTGAACAATTTATCTACTTCAGCAGTCTTTCTCTCATTTTCTTGTCTGAGGAAGATAATCTCCTTTCGCTGTTCAAAAAAACTCTGCCAGACGTAATAGATGTACTCTGGCTGGGGCGGGTGTTTTGTATTGCGATTGTTCATGAGATTTTCCTCATGCATCTCTTCCAAGCACATTTTCTGAACTTGAATATTGTCTTCTTGAGCCAGAAGAGGAGAGCTGGGCTTTACTTTCTCTTTTCTTGTGTGTTTTTTCAGAGACATGATGGAAAGTGTAAAAAGTCACTCTGAAAGGATCCAATTGTTTTGAAAGGCTTCTCTGTCAAACGTTTCAATGCTGCGAACATAAATGCTGCGAACAACGAACTAAAGTTGTTGCTTCTCACTCCTATTTATGGGTTTTTAGGATCAAAGGATCAAAGTATCAAAGTGGTGGTAAGATTCTAAATGGGCGTGATGTCACGATTCTGGAAGCCAAGAGGTTGTCACATGACATTTCTGGGATTTTTACTTGGACGAATTATCACAACAGTCCCCCCCCCATAAGAAAACAGTTACAAATCATTATCTTTCTTTTTCAGCGGAGCCTTCTCCTCTTCAACACCCACAGTATCCTCTTTTGTTTTCTGAATCAAATAAATCAAACAGCATGTGATGAAATAAGAACTGTGTTGCACAAAAACACCATTTAAAAAAAAAAAAAATTAAAAAACTTGACATATCAGGCTGTACCTTTCTCCTTCTTAGAGTCCAGCAAAATATGTTTGCACTGGTTGCTGTTTGAGCAAATAATCCCTCTGACTTGTAAAGTTTTACAAAATACTTCTTCTCACTGCAAATGTCTGAAAGTGTGTGAACTTACAGTCCTCAGAATGTGACACCTACAGAATGTATTTGAGTTATCAGGTTACAAACATAAACATGGTTACCATAGTTAGTAGGGATGGGTATTGATAAGATTTTAACGATTCCGATTCCATTTTCGATTCTGTTTAACGATTCGATTCTTTATCGATTCTCTTATCGATTCTTATTTTTAAAAAGGAGAACACTAAGGTCGATTAGCTTAGAATTTTGTTTTATATCTTCTCTTTGAACAAGATAGAAATTTAGGAGTAACATGGCCTTATAAACCCAACAGTGAGATCTTAAGAGATCCACAGCCTACGGCTCTTCAATGGGGTGTCACAGGGTCCCCGGGGAAAATTGTAAATGTAAAATAATAAAATAAATATTCTTCTGTAGCAATAACAAAGTATAACATAAATTATTCTGTAGCAATTACACAAGAATATCCAGTAATGTCCCTGCCTACAATTAAACACATTCACTTACCATCTGCTGTGGCAAATGGGTGCAAGGCTTTTACCACAAACTTAGTCACTGCTCGGTGACATTCGGGCCTGAAAAGAGACGCTACCGGTAGACTGCAGCGACAACTGCCAGCGAGCGCCAGCCAGACTCTGTCTGTCTCTCTCATCACGGTCACCTAAATGCACAGTAATGGCAGGTTTTGTAATAAAGCAGATCGCGCTAACATAATATCCACTGTTAGTTGATTAGTTACCTGCCACATTAACGGGAGAGGACGTGCAAACTGCTGCTGCTGGGTTGAGATTCACGAGTCCGGAGCGGAATTAAAAACACGACATTCATTTAAGTTCATCGCGTATTTTGTGAGCAAATGCTTTTGCATATTCGTAGTGTTTCCTCCCTTAAATGAAATATCTACTTTGCAAGTATTGCAAGTTGCCCTGTTGTCATCCGTTCTGGTAAACCAAACTTTTGAGCGTTTGAGCCGCTTAGGCGCCGTGTTTCCTGCCAGGTACGCTCCGACGCTCCGCAACATGGTGACGTCATTCGGGGCGACTGGAATCGATAAGGGAATCGTTTGCAAAAATGGCAAACAATTCCAAGGAATTGAAACACTGGGAACCGGTTCTCAACAAGAACCGGTTTTCGATACCCCTCCCTAATAGTTATACTAATAAACTTTATGATGTGTTGCTAACATTTTGGTTGTTGTGATGATTCAAATTTGTTCAGTAAACTTCATCAAAATGAACATGTGTTGACATAAGCATATATTTGGGTCTCATATCTTCTTATTAAATGTAGCTAATGTCCAATAAACTGAACTCTGGGACTTACCTAACACTAATATTTCATATATTACTGTGTGGAGGTAAACACAGACGACACGAGAGCTCTCGATTATCACTCGTCGTTTAATCTCATCACCACAGAACTGAACTCTTTTCCCTCCAAAACATAACAACAACACTTCCTGAGGACTGGGTGTGAGTGGAGCCCTCCAGTGGTCCACCACACATGCCCCCCCCGAACACCCAGTAGGGTCATCCCCTAGTCCAGAACCCTTGCCTTAATCAAACGTCCAGAACGGCTGAACCGGGGAGGTGGAGAGCTGGCTGAGGGGAAACGTGCCTGAGGACCAGACTGGCATGGGTGGCCAGGAGAAGCTGAAGATAGCTCGGGCCCTGCCAGGTGGGGGGTGCTCCCAGAGGAAGAAGCAGGGTTGTCCAGTCCAGTGGAAGGCGGGCGGCCACGGCGGGGGGCCTGAGCCGGCACCAACTGATCATCCTGCAGCACATGTGCCGGCTTAAGTCTGTCAATAGAAATAGTCTCCTGACGACCCCCAAAGTCCAAAAGGAAATGCTTCCGGCCCGGTTGAATAACCCTAAAGGGGCCGTCATACAGTGGACGCAGCGGAGGCCTATGAGCGTCATGCCTGACGAAAACAAACTGCGAAGAGTCCAACGACCTCGGAACAAAGGTGTTGGGCAGACAATGGTGCACTGGGCCAGGAAGAGAAAACGAGTCTCTTGGGGGACGGAGAGACAGCACAGAGGGAGCGAAGCACGGGGGTGGGCTCTCGGGCAAGAATTCCCCGGGGACCTGGAGGGGCTGACCGAGGACAAGTTCAGCCGGGGAAACCCCGAGGTCTTCTTTAACCGCGCAGCGCAACCCCAGTAAAACCCATGGGTGGCGGTCAACCCAGTTGCCATCTGTGAGAGAAGCACGGAACGCGGCCTTAAGCAACCGGTGGGAACGCTCGCACATCCCGTTGGCCTGCGGGTGGTACGCAGTGGTTCGGTGGATCTTGACACCCAGGCCGTCAGCCATGGCAGACCAAAGCTCAGAAACAAACTGGGGGCCCCTGTCTGAGGTGATGTCGGCGGGGGACCGAAACGCGAAACCCACGTTGACAAAAATGCCCTTGCCACTGCTGCAGCTGTAGTGGACGCCAGAGGCACTGCCTCAGGCCAACGGGTTGTGCGGTCCACCACAGTCAAAAGGTGCGTGAAACCTTGTGACTGCGGCAGGGGACCAACCAGATCCACATGTACATGATCAAAACGCCTCCCTGGGACGCGGAAGGATTCGAGGGGCGCCTGTGTGTGCCTATGGATCTTAGCGCGTTGGCATGGGATGCACGCCGCTGCCCATTCTTTCACCGATTTACGAAGGCCCGGCCAAACGAACCTAGAGCTGACCAGCTTGACCGAGGCCCGGACGCCTGGATGAGAGAGGGCGTGTACGGAGTCGAAAACGCGACGACGCCACGAAAGTGGAACTACAGGGCGTGGTCGGCCGGTGGAAACATCACAAAGCAGGCTAGGCCCGCCGTTCCACATGGGTCTGTCCTCCAGTACAAGGCCCGTTTGCTCAGACCGAAGGGCAAGGACGTCCGGGTCCGCCCGTTGATCAGCGGCCATAGCGTCAAAGTCTATGCCAACATAAACGGGAGAAACCAGCGCACGGGATAGACAGTTGGCCACGCAGTTGGACTTACCAGCCACGTGCTGAATGTCGGTAGTGAACTCGGAAATGGCTGCCAGCTGGCGCTGCTGGCGCCCACTCCACGGGTCAGAGACCTTGGACATCGCGAATGTCAAGGGTTTATGATCAACGTATGCGGTGAAACTCCGACCCTCGAGAAAAAAACGAAAATGCCGGGTCGCAAGGTGCAGGGCCAGCAACTCCCTGTCAAAAACGCTATATTTGCGCTCACTGTCCCTAAGCGTGCGACTGAAAAAGGCAAGCGGTTGCCAGAAACCGGAGACCCGCTGCTCCAAAACTGCGCCCACTGCGTCCAACGCATCGGTGGTCAACGCGATCTCCGCCAGGTGGGCAAGCAGGGCGGCGTTTGCCAGCGCGGCCTTGGCATCAGAAAATGCCTGGATGCGTTCAGGGAGCCAATCAATTGGGTCCTTAGCAGTTTTACCCTTCAAGGCAGCATAGAGAGGCTGCAGCAGGTGCGCGGCTCTGGGGAGAAAGCGGTTGTAGAAATTGATCATCCCCAAGAACTCCTGCAGTGCTTTAACGGACGCGGGACGCGGAAAAGCCGAAACGGCCCGGACCTTGTCCGGCAACGGAACCACACCATCAGCGGAAATGCGGTGGCCCAAGAAATCCAGAACCGGCAAGCCGAACTGGCACTTGGAGGGGTTGACGATCAGGCCGTGTGCCGCCAAGCGCTGGAAAACCTGACGCAAATGCGACGCATGCTGACTCTCAGAACAGCTGGCCACCAATATATTGTCAAGGTACACGAAGACAAAAGGCAGCCCGCGCAAGACAGAGTCCATCAACCGCTGAAAAGTCTGGGCGGCGCCTTTCAGGCCGAACGGCATGCGCAAAAATTCAAACAGGCCGAAAGGGGTAATAACGGCAGTTTTCGGGACGTCTTCGGCGCGCACGGGAACCTGGTGATACCCCCGCACTAAGTCGATTTTAGAAAAAATCGAGGTGCCGGCGAGGTGGGCGGAAAAATCCTGTATGTGGGGAATGGGGTAACGGTCGTTCTCCGTGACATTATTCAAACGGCGAAAATCCCCACACGGCCGCCACCGACCGTCGGACTTGGGCACCATGTGTAGCGGAGAGGCCCAGGCACTATTCGAGCGCTGCACAATGCCGAGGCGCTCCATGGCGGCAAACTCTTCCCGAGCGACGGAGAGTTTCGCGGGGTCGAGGCGGCGCGCGCGTGCGAACACCAGGGGACCGACCGTCGGAATATAATGTTCAACCCCGTGCTTCGTTGCCGTGTTTGAGAAATTAGGAACAGTCAGTGAAGGGAACTCAGAGAGCAAACGCTGAAAAACATTCCCAGAAGTCACCAAATTAGCCCGATTCAGGGGCTCGATGACGCGAGTGAAACAGGTTACTGAAGAAAAAGACTGGGCGTCGATTAAGCGTCTGTTAGCGACATCGACCAGCAGTCCGTGAGCACAAAGAAAATCAGCGCCCAAAATAGGAACAGAGCTAACGGCAACAACAAAGGTCCATTGGAAATCGCGACCATGAAAACAAACAGTCACGAACCTTTCCCTGAACGTTGCAATGGGAGAGCCATTAGCCGCAATGAGCTGCGGTCCGCAGCCCGCTGCTAAACTGTCGGCGCCGGACGGGGGAAGGAGGCTCTTCTGTGAGCCGGAGTCGACCAGGAAACGTCTCCCGGAGCGCGAGTCTTCTATGAAGAGCAGCTTTTCTTTGTCGCCAGCGGTCGCGGCCGCTACAGCGCGCTGTCGGGTCCCGTGTCCCAGGGTAGGAAAAACACAAGGCAGCAAACAGCAGCGCGCTCTGGGGCCAAAACGCTGATGGTAGAAACAGAGGTCCCGTCCGCGGTGTGGCTGTGCCGCGACCTTTGCCGCCAGCGAAGGAGCGGACACGTCGGGGCAGGTCAGTGGGAAGTAGGAGGCGAGGCTGGAACTAGGTCGTGATCGTGGAAAGCACGGGTAGCCAAGAGAATACGATCCGCGTCCTCAGCCAGGGAGCGATAATCCTTCGTGCCCAGAAGTGGAGAGTTGGCGAGGCCGGCTCTCACGGCCGCCGGCAGCTGTCAGAGGAAGATGTGGGCAAACAGGATTCCCCCGTCATCTGGACCGAGAAAGGACAGCATGCGCTCCATCAGTTCGAGAGCCGTACCGCCACCCAGGCCTGAGAGGGAGAGGAGCTTCTCGGCTCGCTCTGCGTCGGAGAGGGCATAGCGCTGAAGAAGCAGCTCCTTAAGGGCGGCGTACTTCCCTCGGGCAGGTGGGTCCCGGAGGAGAGGCAACGCACGACGGGTGGCTAGCGGGTCGAAAGAGGCCACCACCTGGAGATATTTAGAGTATTTAAAAGTAGAATGGGAGGCAGAGCCTTCAGTTTTCAGGCCCCTCTTCTGTGGAACCAACTTCCAGTTTGGATTCGGGAGACAGACACTATCTCTACTTTCAAGATTAGGCTTAAAACTTTCCTTTTTGCTAAAGCATATAGTTAGGGCTGGACCAGGTGACCCTGAATCCTCCCTTAGTTATGCTGCAATAGACGTAGGCTGCCGGGGATTCCCATGATTCATTGAGTTTTTCCCTTCCAGTCACCTTTCTCACTCACTATGTGCTAATAGACCTCTCTGCATCGAATCATATCTGTTATTAATCTCTGTCTCTCTTCCACAGCATGTCTTTCATCCTGTTTTCCTTCTTTCACCCCAACCGGTCGCAGCAGATGGCCGCCCCTCCCTGAGCCTGGTTCTGCCGGAGGTTTCTTCCTGTTAAAAGGGAGTTTTTCCTTCCCACTGTCGCCAAAGTGCTTGCTCATAGGGGGTCATATGATTGTTGGGTTTTTCTCTGTATTTATTATTGTGCTATCTACTGTACAATATAAAGCGCCTTGAGGCAACTTTTGTTGTGATTTGGCGCTATATAAATAAAATTGAATTGAATTGAATTGAATTTCGTGTCGTCAGCCGAGATGCCACGAAGGGCGAACTGAGCCTAAACGTGCACGAACCACGACGGGGGATCGTGAAGCCAAAAGTCCGGCAGCTCGAGCGGCACAGCAAACGCAGCCGCAGCCGGAGGCAGAGGGCTGGCGGCTTCGGTGCCACCATCGGACTGCAGCATGTTGGAGTCAGGGGTCATCAATGTGGAGGTAAACACAGACGACACCAGAGCTCTCGATTATCACTCGTCGTTTAATCTCATCACCACAGAACTGAACTCTTTTCCCTTCAAAACATAACAACAACACTTCCTGAGGACTGGGTGTGAGTGGAGCCCTCCAGTGGTCCACCACAACTGTTAAGATATTCATTGTGTGTACTCATGTTGTACAATATGTTTAACAGAGACAGTATTTTAGTTGTCACCACAAGGAGGCACTGTTTATTGTAAGGGCACGTATGCTGCGTCATCACGCCCCTAAGAAGAAGTATACCCACAACAAAATGGCACCCATGAGGAAAGTTTTGCCTCGTGTTCATGTGGAATAAAGTTCCCAAAATATTAAGGACATTTTTGCCTCCGTCGTCATTTTCCTTCGAGTTGATCGCTGTCGATGCTGCAATACTCAACAATTACTTCAACTCACTAATTTAATTAAAGGGTTTTGTATTAAATTATAACGTAATAAAAGAACACAGTGCACATGTGCAAGTAACAGTAGCCAGCTGCTGTCACAAGAGGTGACGAATTAAAGGTTCACAGAGAGATCTCTTTACTTTGGGACATTTAATCAATGTGTATTATTACATTTGATTAAACAAGCACTGCTTTTCCTCCAGGCTTCTAAAACTCTTTCAAAGTTTCTCTTTTCAGTCTTTTTTCAGTCCAGTCCTTGTACCAAAACTTTATCTCATGAAACTGGCTGAATGGAGGACAAAAGACGATGTTTTAGACCTAAACCCCCACTATCTACACCAGCTGAATAGCATCTGAAAATCACATCTTTAACAGACAGACAAAGTCCAGCAAAGTCTCCACACAGGACCTGAGAGATGCATCTTAACCTTCAGTTCACTCCAAGATCACACATGTGCAGGAGAACTGAGTGCTGCTGTCAGATTGTGCTTTAAACATGATGATACTGTCTTTGTTAAACAGCAGAATAGGTTTATAAAGTATCATTAACTAAAAGTGGTGAAATAAATATCTCTAAATCTTCTAAATGTAGAATTTTAAATTTTGGACAGTTTAGTATTACAGCTGCTGATTAAACAATAGAGACAGATGTGTAGTAAAACTTTTATTTAGTGTTTCAAGTCAAAAACAAACAGAGCAGAGATACAGAGAAAGTCTTTTGATGAAAAAAAGAAGATACTGAATGTTGAGTTTCCCCTAATCATGTGTGTGCAGTTAGGTGAATGAGGCTGTGTCGAGTGTTCAGACTGAGTAGAAATGCACTGTGCTTGTCCATTTACATCCTTTAGATCCAATCTTGACTCTTTTGCCCACTAAAATAATAAACCAGTACTTTTTTCTGTATGTAATATAATCTAAAGCATCCACAGTAACATTTTCCACCATACAACTGCACTCTAAGGTCAGCACGGTGGTGCAGTGGTTGGTACTGTTGCCTCACAGCAAGAAGGTCCTGCATGTGAATCTGCTGGCTGCTGTTTGCATGTTGTGTTCTCTGAGGGTGCTCCGGCTCCCTCTCACAGTCCAACAACTTGCTTTTTTAGGCTAATTGGTGATTCTTTTGGGAATTACAATCATCTATTGGGAATGTGATCATGAGTGGTGAACTGTAAAGTGTGTACCCTGAGTTTTACCTTGTGAAAGCTGGGATAGTCTTCAAGCCATCTCCAGCAACCCTTAAGTGCTTAAGAGGAAGGAAGAAGGAAAAGAAGGAAGGATAACTACACTTTATGATCTCAGCTGTGATTATTAAAGGTTTGTGCTTTCTAGACATTCCCTGTAATAGAAAGTGCAGAGGGGTGTAGTACTTCATCACAGCCAGAGGGAGGCACTGTGGAACCATCAAACAAAAGACCCCAGTACTGATAAGGCAACATGCTGTCCATTACCACCAGGTATGAGGACACAAGGTAGGTGGCAAACTCATCTGATCCATCCTCAGTCGCCCCAAATGAGAGTAAATGTGTTACTTTCCTTCAACTCCTGTCGTATTATTTTGTATCCACAAAACTATTAGAACAGAAATATTTAACTTAAAAAGATAAATCCAAATAGATTAAATCATATTTCACGTTTTTTATCACTTTCATGAATGCCAGCCATATTTTCAGGAGAATTGAAGTAGTACTTATATAATGTGCCTGTTGCCTGAGATCCCATGACTGTAAGGTGACTGAGAAATATTTCTAATTTAAGAAAACTATGAAGGAGTTGATATTCAACAGTTCCTAAAGTCAAGAAGAAATAATTTCAATGGTGGTAACTGAATTGCCCCTCGGGGATAAATAAAGTCTTCTGAATCTGAATAAAAACTCTGTCAACAGATGTGAAAGAAACAGAAAAAAATGGGGAGGGGGGAAATCAGCATTATAATACAATATTAAAGAAAGTAATAATCCCCTTAAAATGTGACCAATACACTAAATCTGTATGAAATCTTACATGATAGATGTTAGAATTAATTATGAAACAAATACTGGAGAAGGTCTAATGGGCATAGATACAAATCTTCTTTTACAATAACGGCATAAAGTCTGTCATTAAATATGTTATGTTTTATAACACACTGTTATGGAAAAATAAGATAAAAATTGCAATTAAATAAAAATTTAAAAACCCATTACATTTGAAGTGTAGTTTATATTTTAGTTCTCAGACCTTTAAAGTGCAAAATAACAAAAACAAAAGAAAATAGGCCTCACTTCTTACTTTGTATTGTGGTGAAAAGATTTAACATTCAAGAAAAAACCATGAAGGGACACATCCTACAGTCACAGTTTTACAGATTTATTTACACAGAAAGAATCAATCTACAGTTTACTTTGTATTTTGCTTTAGAAAACATGATGAGAAACAAAATAAGAAATCATGTTTCTTAAATATGTGTAATGTATATTTTTTTGCAAATTTACAATACCATTCACTAGAAAATAAACCCTGCATGGTTTAAATCTCAAAATCGTAATATTTGCTAAATCCACTTGTGGTTCTTAATATTAAGTACAAAGATTTGCTCAATTTCTATGTGACGTACATGTTTGTACAGTTTGAATCTGTCATAGGCCCGAGGTGATTTCCACAAAGCAAAATGCATGTCCAACGTATTTATTCTGTTTACAGTCTGTGAAAGGCCATGATCAGAAATGGAAGTCTTTAAAACTATAATTGTGAAAAAAAAAAACAGATATTTTTTTTAACTTTTGTATTTGTTGAAGATGTCAACAAAATGTCTCTATTTCTGTTCCTCATACCTCCCATATAATGTAGAATTAAACCTGAAGATTAACTGAATAAAAATATAATGTTGTACTACTGTAGAAAAAAATTGAGTACAAATAAATGTAGCAATAAGCAACTACAACCACAAAAAAACAGAAAAACAAAAGCAGTGTAATTGTGTATAAATACAGTACACACCCTCGCAAAAATAAGAAAAATAAAATAATTGAGTAAAGAGACTCAAACAATTGTAATTCTAATCTATTTCTCTCATATTTTTAAAAATCAATAGTTACTTTTTCAAAACATCAGGCACTTATTTCACACAAGTATAATTTGTATCTAAAATCCATTTAGCTGGTTCAGTCTAAGGGTCTTGGTAGTGGCTCCATTAAGGAGCAGACCTAGCTTGAAGATACTGCAATGTTAGTGCTGGTAAAATGGAGTGTTGTGTAAGGAAGGACAACTATGTGCTAACATGTGGATCACCACAGCAGATCAGTGTCTTCTGTGGTGATCCTTTAAGAAATAACAGAGCAGCAGGAGGCACACCTACATGACATCTCTGCTACTGCTAGCAGTTATTATTTTATTTTTTATGGCTGCTGACAACTTTCACTTCACTGGGTTGAGACTCTTGAACGGGGACACCCAGGGACTCCTCCGTGCTTTTAGATGGCATCATCAAAACTGTGCTAATATCCTCTCTGTCTTGTCTTTGAAACATTTCCCTCAACGGTGTCTCTGAATTCCAGCCTTGGTTCTTTCCAAATGTGTGAATACTCCCAAAGAGATCAGGAAACAATGCCAGAACATCAATTTGGGCTGCTTCCTTGGCACTGTGAACAAGGAAAGTTTGATTACTGTATGGTAAATAACATAAGCAAGGTTCTAGATAGATAGATCGATAGATAGATAGATAGATAGATAGATAGATAGATAGATAGATAGAGTCACTTGTCATTTAGTTTAACTCACTAACGCTCATGGAGATTGCGTATAAAGCGCAGTAATCCCAGCGTGTTTTCAGTGTAGGGCTTTTTACCTTCCAACTTCTGAACCAGCTCTTGTGGAAACTGCATCAAACACATTAGTCATGAAGTGGATTTTAGGAACATAGACATTTGATCTGTGATCTTGCAGTCACCTTATTTTTCCACTGTTTAAAGGATTCGTCCACAGCACATTTTTCTAGAGAAACAATCAGCTCCTGGTCAGCCTTACGGTGGTTTGCAACCTCGTCCCTGTTACCGATCTTTCTCAGGTATTCAGTTTTCCTGGAAATTTCAAATTATGCTTTATAAATGAAAAAAGTACAAATGAAACATAAACAAAAGAAGAATTAATGAACATTTATAAATATAATAACAAAAGTGTAGGAAAAGGATTTAGCATTAGCAGAAAATGTTAGCATGCATGCTTAACTAGGTTCGTCCTGGATGATCAAGTGTGGCTCAGGTTTTTCCAACATTAACATCTCTATCGCCGTTTTACAGTGAAACCAGGAATCATACATCTTGTTCCAGTAATCAGGAAAAATTATTTATCAGTCATCGATCAGCATGACTTCCTTACTTTTCAGAAGTCCAGAAGAAGGGATGGTTTAAGCATTCTTCTACTTTGGGTCTGTACTTTGGCTCTTTGTTGATCATCCACTCGATGAGATCCTTTGCCACCACATCTTGAACATGATCCAAACTGTAGTTCCCTTTGTGAATGTTGAACTCACATTCAAAGGATTTGCCAAATGGATGGTGGCCTCCAGAGAGGATATAATAGATCAGCATACCTGCCACCTTAATAATAACACATATTATCAGTGTAGGTATGTTTACCAAGCCATTTTTCAGTTAATCAAGTTTGTGTTCAGACTTTACCTGGATGTCAGTGCTTGACTTGTATGATATGACAGATTCTTCTTCTGCTAAAGTCTCTCGGGCCATCCAGCATCTGGTTCCTGCACTGCGTGTACGTAAAGTTGTTTGGCCTTTGAGTAAGCGTCTGCTTATGCCAAAATCAGCTAATCTTGCCCTCCCAGTAACATCTGCAGGAGGAATCATGTGAAACAGAATCAGATCTGGTAAATATGAATTAAAATGTGTTTTTTTTCCCCCTGAATTTCAAACATATCTTACCAATCAAAACGTTCTGAGGTTTGAGATCTCGGTGAAGAATTTTAGGATTCTGACAGTGAAGCACCTTTAGACTTTCAAGAACTTGTTTGACAAGTTTCTTTAACATCAGTGGGTCATGGTCATCATTCTTGATATATTCTTCCAAGGTGTATTCACAAAGTTGCAGACAAAGATATCCAAAGTTCTCGTCCTCTGCAGCATCAACATATCGTACGATATAAGGATGATCGAGTTCTGGATGTCGTAGAATTACTTCTTCGTTCTTCAGCTCGTCATAGTTGCTTTTAGACATTCTCTTGATGGCAACTTCTGTGCCGTCCTCTCTCAGCCCCAAGAAGACTTCAGTACCATCGCTTCCTTTCGCTATTCTGAATTCTGCATCATTCACATAAATAATGCTTCTGATTCTGGATATTTTACTGTCATCTGAGCCAACAAGCATCTCCAGTTTCTCCTTCCACCTCTTGCTGACTGGAAGCCAGTTTCGTTTTTCTGATTTTTCAATGGTGCTGTATTCAAAAGGCTTTACATTTGAACTTGATTCTAAAACAGGAACTTTAGTTATTGGATCAGTTGCTGCAGTGGAAACTTCATCATTTGGATCTTCTTGCTTTTCTGTCTTTTCCTTCTTTTTCTTCTTCTTTTTCTTTTTCTTCTTGGCCACAGACGATGCTGCATTTCCCTCAAATTCTGAGTTTGGTTTGCTCAGATATTCTTTCAGACTTCTCAGCACTTCTTTCAGCTTTTCATTCATTTTCATATCAGCTGATGTCAGTATGTCCTCAGGCACTGAAGTTACACCCACTGATGTAAAAATGTTAGCTGCCTGTTCGATTAACCGCAGGTTTGCCAATATACCGTATGTATAGACCCTGATGTTAGTTGGAAGCTTCTCATTTACAAAAGGGGCAACTGTTCTGCATAACTCCTTGAAGAAGTCTAAGTCCCAGTCCTTTGTGCCTTTTGTTTTCTGTGTTATCACATACAGTGTTTGTAGCACTGATTCATAAACACCACTGTCTTGTGAGTCAAGCTGTTTCAGTAGTTGTGGAACTATAGCTACTGCATGCTCATTTGTTATGTCATCCATTGTACAGAAAACTGCATTTAAACTTTCAACTGTCAGCTTTACATGTGTCTTAGGGATGTTTGAAAAGCGACTGGCTGTACCTGCAATGTAAGTATTCACATTTCCAGTTTCCTTTAGCCATTTGATGCAAGCCTGGCAGTATTTTTCTGCATCTCGCCCTGTAACAGTAAAGAGAAGTTCAATCATGGTTAGATGGCTCTGAGGATCTTCCAACAGCATGTGACTGTTAAAATTTCTGAACACTTCTTCAGGTGTTTTTTCAGGAATAGCAATTGTAGCATCCAAAAAATATCTGATTTTGGAGCAGAGTTCATTTCCTTTGGATGCAATTTTATGAATCATCTCAGATAATCTTTTGTTGTGAACAGAATGCTCAGGATGAGTTACAGGTAAGAGTGTTACCGATGCACCAGCAGAGAGGAGCACGTTTACAACATCTTCTCTGTCATTGTTGGCAGCAGTAAGCAGTGGTGTGAAAACACCACATCCATTTGGATCAGCTTTTGCTTCTAGAAGTTTCTCCACAAAAAAAAGTGGAGCTTTAGAAAGTGAGACATAATGCAAAGGTGTCCAGCCATACTGAGAAGATATATTTGGGTCTGCACCTTGTTTCAAGAGATAAGTACATATATCTGCATTGTGATTTACAACAGCAGCAATCAACGGAGTTATGCATTGCTTCCACTCTCTAGAAGGGTAAAGTCCATTAATGTCATTGTGCCTCAGTAACTTCTCGAGCTTTTTGCAGTTATTGTTAAATATACACTGTACTACAGGATGTGTGTCTGTTGGTTGGGGGAGTGTCAGTTGAAACTGTGCCACTGGAAAATTCATTTCTTTGCTTGCCTGTGGAAGAGAGAAAGTTTTAATATTAGCCAAGTGATACTGAATTTGGTTCTGCTTTAAACTTACGAAAAGCATCTTAAGTCAATAACATTTAAGTTTTGGTTTGTTTTATTTTAACAGCAGTTTATGAAATGGTGTCAGAAACCTAAACAAAAGTCTGTGAAAACATATCAACTTGGAATAGACAGCAACAGATTTGGACACAAATAATAAACGTAATATTATCCATCCATCTTCTTCCGCTTATACGGGCTGGGTCGTGATGAGGGCAGCAGCCCACATAATATTATATTACAATATAATATATTGCATTTGTATTTGGATACAATTTACACTGGTTCTTAATCTCATCCTAAGATACTAAAGCATATTCTTAATAAAGATATCTTAGACAAAGGTTGCCATGCCACTTCCTTGTTGAACAAGGCAAACAAACATAACCCAACCCAAGGATTTCAAATGGGATCGAATTACAACCCAACACTCACTGTGGGATGAGTGCTTTTGTTAAGCAGAGGTTATTTTACAATACTGTTATATATATAAAAAACTCTTGTTATGGGCACCGGTACAGCTGACCTGACTGAGCATGTGACCCAAATGCTATTGCAGAGGCCCGGAAACAAATCCTCCCCAAGGCCTTTTACGTGTCTGCTCCCTGCTCTCTCTCCCAGTTTTTTTGTCTTTTCTCAATAAAGGCTAAAAAAAACCCTTCCCCTTAAAACAACTATCAGAGGATTGTAAGGAAATGAACTTACAGCGTCGATGTCCAGTAGGGCTGTTTCATTTAGGTCAAGATCTCAGGTATCTTCTGGCTCCTCCCATTTGTACAACACATACAGCAAACCTGTTAGACTGGGAGTGGGAGGGGTTGAGTGCATGTCAGGAGTTGTAGGCTAATGATCATAGGTTTGTTTTATGTAAATATATAAAAGGTGTTTGCATAAGAACAGATATTTCTCAGTAAGTATGTGACACACTTAGCATAAGGAAAATAGAATAGAAAAGTTGTTTTAGTAATTTAAGTTTATTATGCTTATTATGATCCTGTATTCTGTGTCTTTTGTTCTCTGCTTGCTTTAGTTGTTAGATTTGTCTCTTCCTTTTATGTTTCCGTTCTGTTCCTTCTCTCTTGTCTCTCTTGTCTGTGTCAAGTTTATGTGTCTTAGTCCAGGTTTCAGTCTTAGCTATTTCCTGTGTTATTTTGAAAGTTTCTTGTCTTGTGTGCTTTGTGTTTAATTCTACTTTCCCTGTTTCTTTATTTTAGTTTCAACTGTCCTCTCACCTGTTGGCTGTTTGTGTGTCTTATATATTGTCTCAATCTTCCCTTGCCTTTGTTGTGTTCTCCCACTCAGCTGTGTTCCTTTTTTGTGTGTTATCTGAGAAGAGTTATTGGTTTGGGTTGTTGCTCCTAAACATGCTTTTATTTCTTTAGAAGCTTAGCAATAAAGCTGTTTTTGAGTTTTGCGCTTTCCTGCACTTTTGGTCCAATTCTTGCCTCTCATACAGCTCACCTTGACATGTTCTTTCTTTAATAAATATTATTTCTATTCTGTTCTTTAAAAAACTAAGCAAAAACAAACAAACCACATTTTCATTGTATATGTGCAATAAAGACAATAACATACTATTCTATTCTGTTCTATTTATACACATTCTACTTTCCTTAAAAATGTGATTCATGTTTTTTTTCTCAGTTTTAATCGATACTGTATCATAAACTCATTTACAACTTCAATGATTAATAAATGACAAAACACAATTTATGGTCATATTTTCATACATTTATTGATAGTTAACTGATTAACCTTAGTGTAGGCCTATATCATTAGAGTAACATTTAAGTGTGAACCATGATCATACAAAAGAATGGTAAAGCTTGATATCATTCACATTGAAGCATTTTTCTACAGTCATTTGTTAGGATCTACTGTACACAGTGACATCGGGGTGACAAATATAAATAAAAATATTTCATTTTTGGACGTACAGTTTTGATTCACTGAAACGCCAAGCGGTGTGTCTACGGAACATCTAATGTTGACATCCATAGGACCTCCATGTACCGGCTAATTATAGTCCAAATGTGGTCATTGTGGATGTCTTTTCAATGTCAAATGTTTTTATCCTGCTTTTATCGGCTCTGTAGTCACATGTTTCCAAAGGGTGGCGGGCATGTTTTCTGTACATAAACAGTTATGTGTAAAGGAAAGCAGAGTGATCAGTGGAGATGTCCAAGATGGCGCGGGCTCTTGAACTAAAACAAAAGTGAGCAGCTGAACGGTGGTTTGGAGCAGAAATGTCCCCAGCTTCTCACAGGCAGTGTGCAAAATATGCACATCAACAAAGATTGTCAAACAGATGGTCCAGTTCATACATACACACTTACATATGCACAAACTTCTTGTACTTTCCGTCACAACTTCTCTCAATCCAGCTACTGATCACAAACACATTCACTTCCCTCTTCACAGTAAAGCAGCATACTTGTACAAATGAACCATATATAATTCAAATGCTCTTTTAAACCTATTAAACATATTGTATTACTTTTAAAAGGAATTCTAAATTTTTTCTAAGTACTAAAAACTTTATTATTTTATATTTTAACATTGAATTCAATGTTTTTAATTTCATGTTATAACAGCATTCATAGATGGTCTTACCCAAAACTCCCTTGAACATGTACAGAGTGTAATTTAATAGTTTAAACACAGTTTTTAGTTCAATAAGTGAAACACCAAATGAGCCTGAGCTAGCTATAGTTCTCCACCACTGAGATCTGGGAAAGAGTTGCTAACATGTTTGAACACAGGGATCCATTTAGACATGAATACTTTAAATCACAGTTAAGGTTGTCAGTGTTTCCAAGTTATTATTTTTGCTTGAATGAATCTTTCAGTGTGGCAGCCTGAACAGAATTTTATTTTCTGAAAACATTAACAAACTCAGACTAAAAATAAAATGAAAAACTTTGTCTTTCATCTGCTCCCTTTAGCATAAAAAGAGTCAAAAAGGCAAACTCGTGTGCCTTAGTAAGGGGTGCAGAACGACAGGTGGTTGCTGTACTTCAGCATCTAGCCAGCACTACAAAAGAGGAGTGAGAGGAGGATAAAGAGGGCAATGATTTTAAGTAGCAGGTCATTTCAGATGCAACGTTTCCATCAGCTCAACAAACATCAGCAAACACAATCTTTGTGTGCAGTGTGCTGCTAGCGAACGGTCCAGCTGCTGTTTTTCACTCAGAGATGGAGAAAGATAAGAAAGACAGGAGAGCAGAGGAAGGAGAGAGGTTAGATTTAAAGGTAAGGACTGCTGAGTGGGATTTGATAAACTGGAAATTAAAATATTACATGTAAGTCCTCACGTTTTAAAATCACATATTGGATCTGTATTGAAAAGTGCTGCAAAACAAACTAAACTACACTAATTATAAAGGTTGCATGAAAATAATCTACAGTTCAGTACAGGATAAACTGGCCTGCAGCTCGTAGTTTAAAATAAAGCAGTGTGTGTGACTGGTGCACAGTGGCTGTGGTGCTCATGGTGAGAGTTGGGTCACATCAAGTGCAGCTGAGATGATTTTGAAGTGAAGCTGATGATGCTTAGATTTATTCACTGAATACCCTTCATACTGTTTAGTATAAACACGAGACAAATAGTGTGCTGTCAGTGTAGATGATGGAAATCAGCCAGGACAACTCATAAAACACCTGCTCACATCTTGTTAAATTCAAATGTGTAAATCCACAAAGAGCAGTAAACCTCAAAGCACCAGCAGCCCAGATCAGCTGATCACAGCCTGTATACAAAGAAAATCTACTGGAGCTTTGAATAGAAATTGCGATTCTTAACCTCTTGTTGAGCCACTGCAAACGATTTTAGAGTTCCCCCACCTGCTGAATCCCACTTTAACCCGTTCCTTACTCATTTTCTGTTTAGAGTCGCTCTCTATAATGTAGAGATATTTTAAAATTTTTCGTCTTTTTCTCTGCTCATGTTCTACCAAACTGATTCAAGCCGAGTATATTTATGAGAATTAAAATTTAAAGAAGTAAAGGTAATTTTCTTATGTATTAATGTTACTTTAATGATACATTAATATAGCACAATGTTCAATTAGCTTTGCACAAAAATAGCTGGTAGAAAAATCCTCCAAAGAGCTACTTTTACTGGAGTAGTTTTACCTCTAATATCTGTACTTCTGATTAAGTACAGAATGTCTTTGCTTTTGCCATCTCACACTCTTTCATGTTTAAATCCATCTTTAATGGGACCACAGAGGAAATATTTGCTGGAGCACACCTCGTGTCCCCCAGAATCCTTACTTTGTCAATGTGAATTTTAAACAATCAAATCTTGTGAAAATGGCCACGACTTGTATATTTAACACAGACATAATACTTCTCCCACAGGAGAAAGGCTGTGTACATCTTTGCTGTTGTAGATTAGATTTAAGTTCACTTCTTTGCAACAGTCAAAACTGGCACAAGGCAGACACTGAGAGGGGAAGCAGGTTCACAAGTTTTATTACACGAGAGAAGAGGTTTGAGCCAAAAGCAGACAGGTGAGGATCCACCAGTGAGTTCTTTCCTCACAGACAATTATTGTTTTCTTTGGTAAAACAAACAAACAAACAAACAAACAAACAAACAAACAAACAAACAAACAAACAAACAAACAAACAGTGGTGGTGCTGCAGTTGAAATGAAGTAATAACAGAAATTCAGTTTGAAATTACACTTGCATATATACAAAACTATTTATTTATGTAAAAGGTGAAATAAAACTGGTAATAGCAGGTGGTTAGTGTAGATAACAGTAATGTTATGTTTGTCCATACTGCCTGCCGTTGCTGCTGTTACGGAGTGTTCCAGCAGGTGTCGCTGTGGTTCTCTCTCCGACCTTATTTCACTGCTTTTTTATTCAAGTTTGTGTCCCAGTGCCAGGTGGGTCACAATTGCTTTCACTCTTGTATCCAGTTCATCCCAAACCATTTGGTTCAAGTCTGGAGACTGTGCTGGCTACTCCGTGTTTTCAAGCTTACCATCTTGTTCTTTGTTCCTGAGGTAGTTTTGTCTTGCTGTAGGATGAACCCCTGACCAACTAGGCACATACCAGAGAGTTTTGGTGCTGCAGAATGCTGTGGTAGCCGTTTTGGTTCAGGGTGCCTCTCACTCTGTACGAGTCACCGACCCTGGATTCAGCAAAACAGCCCCAGACCATCACACTTCCTCCTCCATGTTTGACAGTTAATGCCACACACTGTGGAACCGTCCTTTCACCTATTTGACGGCATACAAAGATCCTGTGTGATGAACTGGACTGTAATCCCAGCCCTACCTCGAAACCATCCATCATTTCTACTACACTGTTTCGCTGCCCTTATACATGTCCTGCACCACTCTCAATTACTCTCATGTGAAAAAGTTTTTTCCCCTTTCCTGATTTCGTATTTGTTTTGTATGTTTGTCCACCTTTAAGAAGAACAAGCATACAGCACCTGGAACACAAAAATTCCTGTGTGTGTGAGTGTGAGAGAGAGAGAAACTGTTTCAACTGTGAGTGTGTCTTTGCCATGAAATGTACTTGAAAATGAGGCTGGGAAACAGCAATAATGCCCCCCACGAGCAAGAGACAGACAGAGATATATTCAGGATAACCGAGCCATCGGCAGCTCCACAAGAGTACCAAAGGCCTGAAGCCACACATATCTGCGCACTCATCCCTGCAGGAGCAGGAGGGAGGTCCTGAAAGGGGCTCCCATGACCAAGAGTTGGGAAGCCCTGAGGCAATGGACAGCCAACCCCACTAGAGGCCGGCCAACTGAAATCAAGGTCCCAGAGGTCCCAGCACCCAAGACCCGCCCCCTGGAAGAGCCCCGCCCCGACAGGAAAGAGGTCCAAGCAACCCCAGACACCCAGCACTTGCTGACAGCAAGAGCTTAAAAAACAGCACTTAGTTGTCCTGCAAACTGAATGTAAATTGATGATTTTGAAGGGAAGTCCTCTTTCGTTCTGTTATTTAAACCAGTTTACAGAAGGATGACAGGATCACATCATATATGCAGTACTGTGCAAAAGTCTTTAGCCAGGCCTCATTTCTTTACATTTTGATAAGAAAATGGGAAATTGGTGTAGTTGATTTATTAAAACACAGAAATACAGAATATAATGAATGTTTGCAACTCTAAGGAGCTTCAAAGTCAATGATTAGCATGATCACCTTTACTGTTGACAGCCACCCTTGCAGTGAGATCATTTCTGATTCAGTGAAAGTAGATGAATCAGCTGATGGTTCAGATGCATCTCTCAGGTCCTGTGTGGGGACTTTGCTGGACTTTTTCCTGTTTCTTAAAGACATGACTTTCAGATGCTATTGTATTACTGGTGTAGATAGTGGGGCTTTTAGGCCTGAAACATCTTCTTTTGTAATCCACTCAAACAGTTTCATGAACTTCTTTTACGGACACACTGTATTGCTGGTGTCACAGTAGAGCGAGTGAAGAGCACCAGATTCCTCTGTGTTCACTTCACAGAGGAGATGAGTCCTCCGTCACAGATGGTGCGGCCAATGGAGATGGTTGATAGGTCTGTCTAGGCACAAACCTATTGCTGGAACAGCCGAGGCAATTTTACTGCTGCTAGCAAAAGCATGAGGCACCAGGCAGAACTCTTTGTGTGATCTCGTGCACGAGGGAGATGACCGAGACGAGCGCTGTTCCTGCTGCTCGAACCCCAGTCACTCTCAGTCAGCTCCCTGTAGCACTGCTCTTTATCGAGGTTACATGAATATTCATAGGTTCATTTACATATGACATCTTACACAGGCATACATGTGAACAAAGAGTACTGTCTGTGTGTATGTGTAGGTATGCGTGTGTGTGTGTGGATATGTGGGTCAAAATATGACCCCGCGAACGACTCCCAAAAGCTGGTGCAAGGGGCCCAGCGGACCACCTAAATAAAAGGCACTTACAGTTAAACAGATACAGAGTAGGTGTCCTCCTATACTATAAATCAGAGCGAGAAGGTACGACCTCTCTCATGACCTTAGGATGTATGTGTATGCCAGACTGCTCTGGAATGCACACAGAGTCTCTGCAAATTACTAAGGATCAGAGATCTTATCAATATGCAATCGATTATATAACTCTAAGCATATATGAGTATATGTTTCTTAGCATAAATGACAATCCAACAATATAAACCTGACAGTGGTCTTCTACCTTTTGCATCAATAGTTTTACGGGATGTTTTGCAAATTAGCACATTTTGTTTGACATCCTCCTTGTGAAATCCAAACAACAGTGAGTCTCACTCCCTCGCTCATCTGAAACTCCTGCCGGGACCATATTTTCCCTATCTGGTAGTATATGAACACGCATGATCAGCACAGCGCACCAGTTACAATTCAGTTTTCAGGGCCCTCTTCTGTGGAATAAGCTTACAGTTTGGATTCAGGAGACAGTGTCACGGTCTGCGGTGGGCGGATCGTGTGTGGGAGTGTGAGGTTCCAGGTGCAGACGTAGACGAGGAGACAGTACTGAACTTGAAATGAAAAGTGAGCCTTTATTTGGGCTGATTAACGTGGCAAACAACAGAACGCACAGAGCAAAACTAAACTAGAAGCTGAACTGGGAAAACTAAGAACTGACACTTAACTCAGACAGCAGGGAAAGCGAAGACAGGGTGACGATGATGCATATGACGGAGACAACTATGAACAGGACTCTGTGCCGGAACAACAAAGAACTATGAAACGTATACAAGTAAGCAACATGGACATGATCAGCACAGAGTCCTGAAACCTGGCGTAACACGGGGGAAATTGAACAGACGACGCGGCGACGACCAAAGGAAGACTGAGGACTTAAATACACACATGAGGTGATCAGGGGAAGTGGAGACACATGAGAACACAGCTGACTAGAATGAAACATAATGACAATACAGGGGAGAGTAACACTAACTACAATGAACAAAGAACACCAGACTCTTCCAAAATAAAACAGGAAACACAAAGACATGGACATGGCACGAACTTGACAACAAGAGCCATACAGACATGAAACATGACAGGTAGACGCACGGACCAGGGAGAGATGACAAAAGGGACTAAGAAACCAAGGACTAAACTGCAAACTAGAAAACAACTAGATGCGTTACACTACAACATGGGGATACAAAAATATGCATTAGAACTCAAACACTGGGCCTAATGGCCCAGTACTGTGACAGACAGACACTATTGCTACTTTTAAGATTAGGCTTAAAACCTTCCCTTTTGGTAAAGCATATAGTTAGGGCTGGATCAGGTGACCCTGAATCCTCCCCTAGTTATGCTGCAATAGGTGTAGGCTGATGGGGGATTCCCATGGCAGGTATTTCATCCTCAGTCACCTTTCTCACTCACTATGTGTTAATAGACCTCTCTGCACTGAATCATACTTGTTATTAATCTCTCGTTCTCTTCCACAGCATGCCTTTTGTCCTCTCTTCCTTCTCTCACCCAACCGATGGCGGCAGATGGCCGCCTCTCTCTGACCCTAGTTCTGCTGGAGGTTTCTTCCCGTTAAAAGGGAGTTTTTCCTTCCCATAGTCGCCAAAGTGCTTGCTAATAGGGGGTCATATAATTGTTGGGTTCTTCTCTGTATGTATAATTGTAGGGTCTACCTTACAATACAAAGTGCCTTGAGGCGACTGTTGTTGTGATTTGGTGCAGCAGAATCCTTCTTCCAGAAAAGAGAAAAATACTTTTTCTTCTTTTTCAGGCTCAGTTCTGCAGCTGTTTGTTTTGTACTATGAGGTTTGTCATCTCACTGAAACATTCTTTCAGCTGAATCTCCATTTTCTGGCAGCCTTTCTCCGGTTCTTCTAATGCTTCTTGCTTCTCTAGGTCCTTTTCTTTCAGGTGTTTATATTTCTCTTGCGGCACTTTCTTTGTCTCAGCATGTTCTCATTTCTTAGTTGTAAGTTGTCTTGCATGGCTTCTAATTCCTGATGTCTCCTCTGCATTTCTTCAAATACGTCTTTTTGTGTTTTTTCCTTTTTCTTCTTCTCTTCTTGCATTTCACCATTTGTCTTTTGGACTTTGTGATACATTCCATGCAAATGTGTATTTTTGTTCACAATTTCTTTGTTTCTGAGCTGCATTTCTGTACATTTTTTTCTCCAGCTGTTGTTTCTCTTCCTCGAGTTCAATGTTTTTGTCCTTTGCTTGGTTATAAAACACTTGCAAGTCTGCATTTTTCTTCTTGAAGTTGTGGAGAACATCCTGCATCTCTCTTTGTGTCTCTTCCAGTTGTTCCTTCTCTTCCAACATTTCTGTGTTTCTCCTGAGTATTCATCAAACATTACTTTCAGCCCTTCATGGTTTTTCTCCATATCTTCAAGCTAGCACGTCCAACTGTTGGTGCATTGCGTCCTGCTGCTCCTTTTTTTGCACCATTTGTGTATTTCGTCCGATCACTTCATCCAACATGACTCGCAAGCCTTCACTATTTTTCTCTGTTACTTTGAGTTTGCAATGCAATTAAATTTTTATTCAAAAGATATACGAAACTGGCTAATTGCTAGAAAATGCTAATGCTCCCCACTCATATGCAAAGTGTTAAGGCCAATGTGTGACCCACCTGTCACTGGGCCAGAAATTGAATAAATAAGCAGTGAAATGAGGTCAGAGTAATGAGTAATATCACAAACTAACCACCTGCTATTACCAGTTTGAATTCACTCTTTATATAAATAAATATATTTTATAAATTGAATTTCTGTTATTACTTCATCTGAACTGCATGGTGAACATGGGTCATCAACAACACATATCCATATCTCTACAAAGTTGCTTTAAAATGTTTATATACTTCTGCTTCATCAGTACCCTGTGACACAGGGCTGATCTCAAAGAGAGGAAATGGCGTCGGCCCCCACATGCTACAAAATTCTCATCCTTAATAACGTGTGTAAACAATGGTTTCTCCCCTCACATACAAGTGCATAAGCACTGGCATTGTCACAGCGCTTGTCTTTCCTAAACAAATGTTTTCATTTATGCTTCCTTACTGAAAAGATTTTTCTAACTTTTGAATTTAACATAATGTATTAGTCAGGTCATATTTTTGTTATAATCAGTTTATTTTGAATGTAAACACTTTTCGTCCAGTCTCTTTCATTTAGTTAACTCTTAACACATAACAGCTTTTTACATAAACAGGACCAAAAAGAATAAACCTAGTTTAGTCGCTCAACCAGGGCTGTTGAGATTAAACTGAATCTTCCAGGGTTGGTTGCATGTTTGAGATCTCAGGTTCAACTACCAGCAGGACATTCAGGAGTACCATACCACAGAGAGCAGCGTCAGGTGTCAACGTCCATGTTATTGAGATGTTCGTTGCACATGTGCCTGTATTATTGACTGCTTTGAATTTCTCATTGAAAACCTAAAGACGTGAAAGTGAGTTCAGAAACATACTCCCATTACAAACATTGTTATACAATGAAACATTCAACTGGTGTCACACCAGGGAGAGTTTCCTTTATATCAAAAGGTTGGGGTGGCAGAATATCCAACAAACACTTGACTGAATAAGTGGTTTTTTTGGACTGCCTCAGCCCAGGTGATGTAAACGGCAGCGAGACAGAGCGAGCGATCGAGTGAGAGAGACAGAGAGCGAGTTTTGAGATGTTAGAGATTTGTGACGTTTAGCATACAGTTGGTGTGTTGTGTTAACTTGTGTAGTTAGTGTGTTGTGTTGTGTAGTTGTTGTTTTGTTTTGTGTGTCAGTGAGGACACGAATGAACGTCACACAGGCAGAATGTAGTGTGAACACTGTCTCCAGGTGGAAAACAGAAGGAGTGATACACCTCCTGCTGTCAGGCCTGCAGGGTTTCTCCCTCTGATGTTCTTCTCTGTCTTGTGGTAGACAATTTTAATTTTTTTTACTGTCACAAATAATTTGTGGGGCATCTTATTGTGACACCTTATTGTTCTCTCATTTTAGTTAAGTAGTATTTTTAAATGGCTGTACAAAAAAAAGAACACAAGATGCATTGGCTGCATTTTTAGATGAATAGTTGTATATAACTTTATTATTCACAAAAGTTTTACATAAGTTTTACAAATTTACAATTTATATTTGCATTTCAAGTTATGAAAATAATTTACTAAACATGTCTGTGGTTTTTACACTAAAAGAAAACATAACTATTACTAGGATTTTATGTGTTTGTGTGATTCCAGATCAGTTGTGTTAATACAGTATGTCAATGAAAAAATAACTGTAAATTCGGACATGTGAGGTTGTGCTGAAAAGAATGATACCAAGCAAGACAAGATAAAAAAACACAAAATCAAAAGTAGCCAAAAATGGTCAATTATATTTTGGACCTCAGGAAATTAGGTTTAAATTATTGTTTGTGACAGTGCAGATTTCTGACATTTTAGTAATAAGTAGCAGTAGTAAGGAACAATTTGATTTTCTGTCTAACAACAAACAGTGTGAAACTTAAGTTAGACTTAAGTTTGCCCAATGTTGTGTAGCTTTCTGGATTTTATACTTATTGGGTACTATCGAGAGGAGAAATATTTTACTGCTATTATTTGCTGCTATTTTTTAATCATCATTAACATTTCAGTATTAATAGGGATGTTGCATTCAGATGCATTCAGATGTTCAAACATATTGGTATTATATTAGTCTTTATTACAGGTTCAGTTATAATCAGTTGAATCTATAATTTAAAGGTTTTTGAATGTTTTTATATTCTTACATATAGTCTTCAGTGGGTGAGAAAACTGAGTTGCAGGCTGACAGGAAACGGCGTGCTTTTGCAGAAGTGAAACCGAAAGCAGAGTGAGTGCAAGCCAAAGAGCAGGGTGTTATTATGCATGTATCGTTGATTAACACACACTTAGTTAGAAGGATCACTGATAGGGGAAAATTCAAATTGCTTTGCTTGGGGTGGCTTTTAGACTATATTAGGAGGAGCAAACATATTGGCAGATCTAAGATCATCATTCGAGTGTGACATTTAGCCTAGAAATTACACAGAGTTCAGCTGTGTATGTGCACAGGCCTTATGTCTGGCTAAGATGAGAGGTGTGAGGTTAGCTGGGGTGCAGACAGGTCATGACACGTACTTAGCATACACTGCGGACACATACACACCATGGTAGATCTATTTTGGTAGGGCAGAAATGCAGAAGTGTGCCGACGTACTTAGAGGAAGTGCACCTGATGTTCCAGGGAGATAAGCGACAGCAAAGGCGGGCTAACAGGAAGCATCAGCCGTCGACACGAAGATGATGTTCTATGTTAAAAGTCATTGTGGTTTTGGTGTGACGTAAATCTGCCTAGTAACAGAAAAGGGGGCTGTACAATTCTTAACCCCATAAAACAGTTGTCTGAATATGAGAAAGACAGTTCAACACTGATTGGGTTGTTGAACTCACACATGTGTTCATTAAAATGCTGTCTAATTGCACACGCCTGGATCTGTGGTTTTTTATGGATTCTTCTCTCAACATTGAACCCTAACAGTACATATTTATTTATTATACAGACTATACAGTACATAAAATAAAAATTTAATTTTTTTATGTAACTGAAATGTTTAATTTTGTCGGTTATAGAAAATAATTAAGTTATAGACCATATTTATATGAAACGTGTATACTTACTGCATATTAATCATTTTAACCATACGTAACACCTGCATATGTGTTTAAAAAAAGGCTTTGATTCTGCCACCCCATTTGATTTCCATGCCACCCTAGGAAAATTTCTCTAGATCCGCCCCTGGACCTGTCCTGGACCAGCAACACCAAATCAGTGACAAAAAGAGCTCAGCAGCGACTGCAATTCAAGAGACGACTGAAGAAGGTGCACATCCCCAAACCCATCTTTAACACCTTCTACAGAGGTACCATACAGAGCATCCTAACCCGCTATTTACACCTCACGCTGCACTGGGAAAGCCACAAGCATCATAGCTGACCCGCATCACCTTTCCCACCAACTGTTTACCACCCCTCAATCCAGAAGACGACTCTGCGTCATCAGGAGCAGGTCGGCAAGATTGTGCAATAGGATTTTCCCCCAAAGCAGTCCGGCTCCTGAACACCATGCTGCGCTCCTCCACACTGAACTCTCTTCTCCACACACTTCTTGGACTACATAACACTCTCCTTTCACAACCAATTCTTGCACTACCCTATATTGCACTGTTTGACTCTGTGTATTGTGTTTATTCTGTGTACTGTTGTATTTATTTATTCTCATTGTTTTCAATTCTTACTCTCTCTGTATTCAAGTACAATACTGTTGTACTTACTCTTAGATTATCTTATTTCTGTATAGTTGTAAGTATGTATGTATATTTGAATTTTCCCATTTTATTTTTACAGTTTGCACCTGTATACTTGAGTGTATGTTGTTGGGTTGACAATAAAACTCTGCTTGACTTGAATTAAACTTGTGCATTAGCGAATGAGGAAATGAGCCTCTACAGGCCTCAGACAGCATGTTAAATGTTAACGTTCATGACAGTTTAATTAGAAAAAGACCAAACAAGTATGGCTTGTTTGGAAGGGCCAGACCTCAACCTGACTGAAATGCTGTGTATGTTAATGAATTGAAGGTATTGCTGCTAATCTGGTCCTTGGCTGAACGACCGCGAGGATCACCAGCCCGAGGAAAACACAAAATACACATGACTCTGTGACAAAGACAATTCATTCTTGAATGAAGACATTGATCAGACACATTTAAAATGCAGCCAATTGTGTTTATTATTAAATTATTGAGGAAATAGAAGGGGGGGGGGTCAAAGAAAGGGATAGAAAGGAGGAAAGAGATAGAGGAGAGAAAACCCCAACAATGCCCTCTGAGCAAGCACTAGGCGACAGTGGATAGGAAAAACTCCCTTTAAAGGAAGAAACCTATGACAGAACCAGGCTCTAGAGGGGCAGTCAACTGTCGGGACTGGTTGGGGGGTGAGGGTGAAAAGAGAGAGAGGGGGGAGGGAGATGGGACAGGTGTTAGGAGAGAGGGAGAGGGCAGGAGAGGGGAGGTCAAAATTACGATGGAACAGAGGTGGAGGAAGACGAGGTGACATCAGCAGTGCAAAAACCAGACAAAGCATGAGTGTCCTTCCTCCAGAAGAAGCGGAAGCGTTTCTTCTTCTTTTCCAGGAGCTTTTCCACGAGAACCTTTTTCTCTAGGATCAGGTTTCTCAGCTGATCGATTGTTTCTGTATTCTCCTTCTCAAGTCTCCTGCATGTTTTCTCCACTTCTTCTAATTCGGCTTGTTTGTCTTTGAGCCTTTCTTCCAACTCATTAGATGTTGTGTCCTGCATTACCTTTGCCTCCTGCATCTCTGTATAACGCTCTTGTAATTTGTTGTGAGCGTCTTCTAACTGCTCACTATCTACACCAGCTGAATAGCATCTGAAAATCACATCTTTAACAGACAGACAAAGTCCAGCAAAGTCTCCACACAGGACCTGAGAGATGCATCTGAACCTTCAGTTCACTCCAAGATCACACATGTGCAGGAGAACTGAGTGCTGCTGTCAGATTGAAAAGTGCTTTAAACATGATGATACTGTCTTTGTTAAACAGCAGAATGTTGTTATCATCATGTTGTTATTTTATAATGATACTTTATAAAATAAGTTTATAAAGTATTATTAACTAAAAAATAGTGAAATAAATATCTCTAAATCTACTAAATGTAGACTTTTAAATTTTGGACAGTTTAGTATTACAGCTGCTGATTAAACAATAGAGACAGATGTGCAGTAAAACTTTTATTTAGTGTTTCAAAAAAAATTACAATTAAATAATAATTATACGGCGCATTAAACTTAAAGTGTAGTTTATATTTTAGTTCTCAGACCTTTAAAGTGCAAAATAGCAAAAACAACAGAAAGCTAGACTTTACTTCTTACTTTGTATTTTGGTGAAAAGATTTAACATTCAACAAAAAACCATGAAGGGACACATCCTACAGTCACAGCTTTACAGATTTTCTTCTTTTTTTTTTTACACAGAAAGAATGAATCTACAGTTTACTTTGTATTTTGCTTTAGAAAACATGATGAGAAACAAAATAAGAAATCATGTTTCTTAAATATGTGTAATGTATATGTTTTGCAAATTTGCAGTACCATTCACTAGAAAAAAAACCTGCATGGTTAAAATCTCAAACTCTTAATATTTACTAAATCCACTTGTGGCTCTTAATATTAAGTACAAAGATTTTTTCAATTTCTATGTGACATACATGTTTGTACAGTTTGAATCTGTCATAGGCCCGAGGTGATTTCCACAAAGCAAAATGCATGCCCAACACATTTATTCTGTTTACAATCAGAAATGGAAGTCTTTAAAACTATAATAGTGAAATAAACTGCTGCTCCTTTTTTACCTTTGTATTTGTGGAAGAAATCAAAAATGTCCTTAATCCCCCCCCCCCCCCCCCACACACACACACACACACACACACACACACAAACACACACACACGCACACACACACACACACACATACATAATTTACCATTACAATGAAGATTAACTGAATAAAAATATAATGGTATTTTTTCTAGACCGAGTCCTCTGTTTGCTACCAATCTTACCAAGTTCCACTCTTTAAGTACACCTCATTGTTTCTTCTTGTGTTTCTTAATGAATGTATCAATGAATTAGAAACTACAACCTAAAAGAGAACAGAAAAACAAAAGTAGCATAGCTGTGTGTAAATTAAAATAAAGAGACTCAAACAATTGTAATTCTAATCTATTTCTATCATACTTTTAAAAATCAATAACTACTTTTTTAAAACATCAGGCACTTGTTTCACACAAGACAGTATAAATATACACCGTGTCTAAAATCCATTTAGCTGGTTCAGTCTCAGGGTCTTGGTCGTGGCTCCATGAAGACACAAATCTAGCTTCAAGTTACTGCAATGTTAGTGTTGGTAAAATGGAGGGTTGTGTAAGGAAGGACAAATATGTGCTAACATGTGGATCACCACAGCAGATCGGTGTCTTCTTTGGTGATCCTTTGGGAAATAACAGAGCAGCAGGATGCATGACATCTCTGCTACTGCTACAGTTATTATTTCATTTTTTATGGCTGCTTGTTAGACTCTGCAGTCATTTAAAAGTCTGTCAACTTTCACTTCACTGCTTTGAGACTCTTGAACGGGGACACCCAGGGACTCCTCCGTGCTTTTAGATGGCATCATCAAAACTGTGCTAATATCCTCTCTGTCTTCTCTTTGAAACATTTCCTTTAATGGTGTCTCTGAATTCCAGCCTTGGTTCTTTGCAAATGTGTAAACACACCCAAAGAGATCAGGAAACAATGCCAGAACATCAATTTGAGCTGCTTCCTTGGCACTGTGAACAAGGAAGGTTTTATTACTGTATGGTAAATAAGACAAGCAAGGTTCTAGATAGATCGATAGATAGATAGAGTCCCTTGTCATTTAGTTGAACTTACTAATGCTCATGGAGATTGCGGATAAAGCGCAGTAATCCCAACGTGTTTTCAGTGTAGGGCTTTTTACCTTCCAGCTTCTGAACCACATCTTGTGGAAACTGCAACAAGCACATTTGCCATGAAGTGGATTTTAGGAATATAGACATCTGATATTTGATGTTACAGTCACCTTATTTTTCCACTGTTTAAAGGATCCGTCCACAGCACATTTTTCTAGAGAATCAATCAGCTCCTGTTCAGTCTTTCGAAATTTTGCAACCTCGTCCCTGTTACCGATCTTTCTCAAATATTCAGTCTTCCTGGAAAGTACAAATGATGTTTTTTAAATTAAAAAAGTACAAATTTAACATAACAGAAGAAGCATCATTTTATTATTTAAATTAATTATTTAAAAATATAAGAGTAAAAGTGTAAGAAAAGATTTTAGTATTAGCAGCAAATGTTATCATGCATGTTGAACTAGGTTGAATGATCAAGTGTGAACATCTGTATTCCTGGTTTACAGTGAGCTGAAGTGAAACCAGAAAACACAAATGTTGTTCTACTAGTGAGAAAACCAATTGATCATTGATCAGCATGACTTCCTTACTCTTTCAGAGTCCAGAAGAAGGGATGGTTTAAGCATTCTTCTACTTTGGGTCTGTCCTTTGGCTCTTTCTTGATCATCCACTCGATGAGATCCTTTGCCACCACATCTTGAACATGATCCAAACTGTACTTCCCATCATAAATGTTGGAGTCACATTTACAGGATATGTCACCAAATGGATGGTGGCCTCCAGACAGGATATAATAGATCAGCATGCCTGCCACCTTAATAATAATACATGTTATCAGTTTAGGTATGTTTTAGTGCTGTCAGAATTATCGCGTTAATTGTTAAGATCAACGCGAAATGTTTAACGCGTTAAAAAAATTTAACGCTGATTTTTTAAAATTAATTTCCTGTAATCTAAGACCTTTAAACTCATGAGCACCTCTGGAGGAGGGGGCAACAGTGTGCTATGCTGGCGTTTGGACTGACAGAAATGATTAGAAGAAGAAGTGACACCATGCTACTATCTCGCTAACACTAGCTAACACAAGCTAACACATGCAAGCATGGATGAGGGTGGACTTTTGGGTGGAAAGTTTCTCTTTAAGAAGTTGCCTGATGGTTTGTTGGACAAAACAAGAGTAAGGTGCACAATTTGCAAAGCTGAATTCAGGTACCACAGAAGCAGTTCATCACTGGCGTATCACCTGAGAGCAAAACACCCAACTGAATCCGCCTCTACGGGACCTCGCCAGTCTACGCTTCAGGAGTATGGTGCTCGTGGACGAATAACAAAAAATGTGAGAGAAAAATTAACCAATTCCTTGGTTGTTTGGATAGCTAAAAACTGCCGACCAGTTAGCATAGTAGAAGATGATGGACTGAGAGAAGTCATTCGCGCTGCATCAGGAGATGTGTGTTACAATCTGCCCTCGAGAGGAACCATTGTGTCGAGACTGCACACTTTGTATGAGGACCAGAGGGCTCAGCAGTCCAGCAAGCTTGTGCAAGTAAGGAACGTCGCTCTCACCGGAGACCACTGGACTTCGGTGAACAACAATAATTACTTGGGGGTCACGGCGTATTTTATTGATAACGACTGGACTGTGCAATCGTTTGCACTAACAGTGAGTAAAACTGAAGAGAGACACTATGCTGAGGCGTGTGCTGACCATTTTCTGAATGTTGCAAACGAATGGAAAATCAAGGACAAGGTAACCACGCTTGGCACCGACAGTGCTCGTAACATGGTTGCAGCCGCCAGACTACTTCCATTTGAACACATGCCCTGCATGGCCCACATTCTGCAAAGAACGGTCACAGTTTCTCTTAATGACAGTGCATTTGAAAGGGCTTTGGCCAAATGTCGCAAGATTGTTGGACATTTTAAGCATAGTCCAGCAAACGCTCAGGAATTTCAGCATACATTCTTTGTGTTTATTCTGCATTTACTTCATTGTATTGCATAAATGTCTGTTACAATCTTAAAATATAAAGTTGAAAAAATGTAATTGGATCCAGGCTATTGATCAAGTAATTGCGATTAATCGCAATTAATAACAGAAAATTGTGAGATTAATTAGTTAATTTTTTTTAATCTATTGACAGCACTAGTATGTTTACCAAGTCATCTTTCAGTTAATCAAGTTTGTGTAGCAGACTTTACCTGTATGTCAGTGCTTGACTTGTATGATATCACAGATTCTTCTGCTAAAGTCTCTCGGGCCATCCAGCATTTGGTTCCTGCACTGCGTGTACGTAAAGTTGTTTGGCCTTTGAGTAAGCGTCTGCTTATGCCAAAATCAGCTAATCTTGCCCTCCCATTAACATCTGCAGGAGGAATGATATGAAGTAAAATCATATCTGGTAAATATGAATTAAAATGTTTGTTTTCTTGAATTTCAAACATATCTTACCAATTAGAACGTTCTGGGGTTTGAGATCTCGATGAAGAATTTTTGGATTTCGAGAGTGAAGCACCTTTAGACTTTCTAGAAATTCTTCGACGAGTTTCCTTAAAACCTTTTCTTTCTTATTGTTGTTACAGACATTAGTGATATATTCTTCCAATGTGTATTCACAAAGTTGCAGACAAAGATATCCAAAGTTCTCATCCTCCTGAAAATCAACATATCGTACGATATAAGGATGATCGAGTTCAGGGAGACGTAGGATTCCTTCTTCTTTCTTTAGGACTTTGTATTTGCTTTTAGACATTCTCTTAATGGCAACTTCTGTGCCGTCCTCTCTCAGCCCCAAGAAGACTTCAGTACCATCACTTCCATTCGCTATTCTGAATTCTTCTTCATTCACATAAATAATGCTTCTGATTCTGGATATTTTACTGTCATCTGAGTCAACAAGCATCTCCAGTTCCTTCTTCCACCTCTTGCTGATTGAAAGCCAGTTTTGTTTTTCTGATTTTTCATTGGTGTTGTAGTCAAAAGGCTTTAGATTTAAAGTTGATTCGACAACAGAAACTTTTGTTGTTGGTTCAGTTGCTGCAGTGGAAACTTCATCATTTGGGTCTTCTTGCTTTTGCTTTTTTTCCTTCTTTTTCTTCTTCTTTTTCTTCTTGGCCACAGACGATGCTGCATTTCCCTCACATTCTGAGTTTGGTTTGCTCAGATATTCTTTCAGACTTCTCAGCACCTCTTTCAGCTTTTCATTCATTTTCATATCAGCTGATGTCAGTATGTCCTCAGGCACTGAAGTTATGCCCACTGATATAAAAATGTTAGCTGCCTTTTCAGCTGACAGCAGGTTGGCGAATATACCGTATGTGTAGCCCCTGATCTCAGTGGAGTGTTTCTCATTTACAAAAGGGGCAACTGTTCTGCATAAGTTCTCTAAAAAGTCTAAGTCCCAGTCCTTTGTGCCTTTTGTTTTCTGTGTTATTACATACAGTGTTTGTAGCACTGATTCACAAACACCACTGTCTTGTGAGTCAAGCAGTTTCAGTAGTTGTGGAACTATAGCTAGTGCATGCTCATTTGTTATGTCATCCATTGTACAGAAAACTGCATTTAAACTTTCAACTGCCAGCGTTACATGTGTCTTAGGGATGTTTGGAAAACGACTGGCTGCACCTGCAATGTAAGTATTCACATTTCCAGTTTCCTTTAGCCATTTAATACATGCCTGGCAGTATTTTTCCGCATTTCGCCCTGTAACAGTAAAGAGAAATTCAATCATGATTAAATGGTCCTGAGGATCTTCCAACAGCATGTGACTGTTAAAATTTCTGAACACTTCTTCAGGTGTTTTTTCAGAAATAGCAATTTCCAGATCTAAAAAATATCTGATTTTGGAGCAGAATTCATTTCCTTTGGATGCAATTTTATGAATCATCTCAGATAATATTTTGTTGTGAACAGAATGCTCAGGAGTTACAGGTAAGAGTGCTACCAGTGCACCAGCAGAGAGGAGCACGTTTACAACATCTTCTCTGTCATTGTTGGCAGCAGTAAGCAGTGGTGTGAAAACATGGCATCCATTTGGATCAGCTTTTGCTTCTAGAAGTTTCTCCACAAAAAAAAGTGGAGCTTTGGAGAGTGAGACATAATGCAAAGGTGTCCAGCCATACTGAGAAGGTATATTTGGGTCTGCACCCTGTTTCAAGAGATACGTACATATATCTGCATTGTGATTTACAACAGCAGCAATCAATGGAGTTATGCATTCCTTCCACTCTCTAGAAGGGTAAAGTCCATTAAGGTCATTGTGCCTCAGTAACTTCTTGAGCTTTTTGCGGTTATTGTTAAATATACACTGTACTACAGGATGTGTGTCTGTTGGTTGGGGGAATGTCACTTGAACCTGTGTCACTTGAACATTCATTTCTTTACTTGCCTGTGGAAGAGAGAAAGAATTAATATTAGCCAAGTGATACTGAATTTGGTTCTGCTTTAAACTTAAGAAAAGCATCTCAAGTATTTAAATTTAATTTTTGGTTCATTTTATTTTAACAGCAGTTTGTCAAATTGTTTGAGAAGCATAAACAAAATTCTGTGCAAAAATATCAACTTGCAATAGAGAGCAACAGATTTGGACACAAATAATAAACGCAATATTATCCATCCATCTTCTTCTGCTTATATGGGCTGGGTCGCAAGGGCAGCAGCCTACGTAATATTATATTACAATATAATATAGTGCATTTTTATTTAGATACAATTTACACTGGTTCTTAATCACAAAATTCCTAAGATACTAAAGCATATTCTTAACAAAGATATCTTAGACAATGGTTGCCATGCCACTTAAACTTTGAACTTCCTTGTTGAACAAAGTGAACAAACATAACCCAACCCAAGCATTGAAGATTGGATCGAATTGCAACCCAACACTCGCTGTATGGTCAGTGCTTTTGTTAAGAAAGCAGACATTATTTTAGAATCAGAATCCGAATCAGAAAGAGTTTTAATGCCAAATATTAAACAGGTTTACAACATTAGGAAATTGCTCCGGTACTTAGTGCGAAACATAGTGTAAGACAAACACTTAAATAAACATAAAAATCAAAATTAAAAGTGCTAAGCAGATTGATATATACATGTACAGTACTGTTACAGTACTGTTATATACATAAGAAACCCTTGTTAATCTATTGCAAGGTCTGCAAAAGATTAATGAGATAGAGCAGGGGAAAGATCTTTCCCCTGCTCTATCTCCCCATTTTTTCTGTCTTTTCTCAATAAAGGCTAAAAAAATAACCGCCCCTTAAAACAACTATTAGAGGATTGTAAGGAAATTAACTTACAGTGTCGGCGTACAGTACGGCTGTTTCATTTAGGTCAAGATCTCAGGTATCTTCTGGCTCCTCCCATTTATACAACACATACAACAAAATTGTTAGATAGGGAGTGGGAGGGGTTGAGTGTATGTCAGGATACAAGATGTTATTGTACAGCTGCTGCCAACCTTGCCTGCAGGTTAATGATTTATAGATTCCTTACAGTGGTATTATGAAATATGACAATTTTGCTGGCAGCAAACATCCTGCTACAGTTGGTAACATGTTTTTCAAAGAGTAAACCTCCAGTGTTCTGTCATGGTCCCCTGGCCTTGTACCCAGGGTTTTGAGTTTTGGGGATGATGAGGGGGTTTCTAGATTGCGTTTTTCATAATCTTGTATTGTTATTTAGCCTTTTGGTTACAGAGTTATGTTTAGTTTCTTGGTGCTTATTATGATCCTGTCCTCTATGCTTTTTGTTCCCTGATTGCTTTGGTTGTTAGATTTGTCTATTGTTTTTGTATTTCCGTTCTGTTCCTTCTCTCTTGTCTGTTCTATCTGTGTCAAGTTTGTGTGTCTTAGTCCAGATTTCATTCTTAGTTATTTCCTGTGTTATTCTGAAAGTCTCTTGTCTCGCTTGCTTTGTGTTTAATTCTACTTCCCCTGTTTCTTTATTTTAGTTTCAACTGTCCTCTCACCTGTTGGATGTTGTCTTACCTCTCATACAGCTCACCTTGACATGTTCTTTGTTTAATAAATATTATTTCTATTCTGTTCTTAAAAAACAAGCAAAAACAAACAAACCACAGCTTCACTGTATATTTGCAATAAAGACAATAACAGACTATTCTATTTTGTTCTATTTACTGTAGTTTTCCTTAAAAAAGTGATTCATGTTTTTTTCTCAGTTTTAATCGATACTGTATCATAAACCCATTGACAACTTCAATGATTAACAAATGATAAAACACAATTTATGGTCATATTTTCATACATTTATTGATAGTTAACTGATTAATCTTAGCGTAGGCCTATATCATTAGAGTAACATTTAAGTGTGAACCATGATCATACAAAAGAATGGTAAAGCTTGATATCATTCACACTGAAGCATTTTTCTACAGTCATTTGTTAGGATCTACTGTACACAGTGACATCGGGGTGACAAATATAAATAAAAATATTTCATTTTTGGACGTACAGTTTTGATTCACTGAAACGCCAAGCGGTGTGTCGGAACGTCTAATGTTGAAATCCAGAGGACCTCCGTGTACAGGCTATTTATAGTCCAAATGTGGTCGTTGTGGATGTCTTTTCAATGTCAAATGTTCTTATACTGCTTTTATGGGCTCTGTATTCACATGTTTCCAAAGGGTGGAGGACATGTTTTCTCTACATAAACAGTTATGTGTGAAGAAATGCAGAGTGATCAGTGGAGATGTCCAAGATGGCGCGGGCTCTAAAACAAAAGTGAGCAGCTGAACGGTGGTTTGGAGCAGAAATGTCCCCAGCTTCTCACAGGCAGTGTGCAAAATATGCACATCAACAAAGACTGTCGAACAGATGGTCCAGTTCATACATACACACTTACATATACACAAACTTCTTGTACTTTCCATCACAACTTCTCTCAATCCAGCTACTGATCACAAACACATTCACTTCCGTCTTCACAGTAAAGCAGCATACTTGTAAAAATGAACCATATACAATGCAAATGCTCTTTTAAACCTATTAAACATATTGTATTACTTTTAAAAGGAATTCTAAAATTTTACTAAAAACATTATTATTTTATATTTTAACACTGAATTCAGTGTTTTTAATTTCTTGTAATTATAACAGCATTCATAGATGGTCTTACCCAAAACTCCCTAGAACATGTACAGAGTTTAATTTAATAGTTTAAACACAGTTTTTAGTTCAATAAGTGAAACACCAAATGAGCCTGAGCTAGCTATAGTTCTCCACCACTGAGATCTGGGAAAGAGTTGCTAACATGTGTGAACACAGAAATCAAAGGGGTCCTTTTACACATGAATACTTTAAATCACAGTTAAGGCTGACAGTGTTTCCAAGTTGTTAGTTGTACTTGCATGAATCTTTCAGTGTGGCAGCCTGAGCAGAATTTTATTTTCTGAAAACATTAACAAACTCAGACTAAAAATAAAATGAAAAACTTCGTCTTTCAACTGCTCCCTTTAGCATAAAAAGAGTCAAAAAGGCAAACTCGTGTGCCTTAGTAAGGGGTGCAGAACGACAGGTGGTTGCTGTACTTCAGCATCTAGCCAGCACTACAAAGGAGGAGTGAGAGGAGGATGAAGAGGGCAATGATTTTAAGTAGCAGGTCATTTCAGATGCAACGTTTCCATCAGCTCAACAGACATCAGCAAACACAATCTTTGTGTGCAGTGTGCTGCTAGCGAACGGTCCAGCTGCTGTTTTTCACTCAGAGATGGAGAAAGATAAGAAAGACAGGAGAGCAGAGGAAGGAGAGAGGTTCGATTTAAAGGTAAGGACTGCTGAGTGGGATTTGATAAACTGGAAGTTTAAAGATGAAATGTAAGTCCTCACGTTTTAAAATCACATATTGGATCTGTATTGAAAAGTGCTGCAAAACAAACTAAACTACACTAATTATAAAGGTTGCATGAAAATAATCTACAGTTCAGTACAGGATAAACTGACCTGCAGCTCGTAGTTTAAAATAAAGCAGTGTGTGTGACTGGTGCACAGTGGCTGTGGTGCTCATGGTGAGAGTTGGGTCACATCAAGTGCAGCTGAGATGATTTTGAAGTGAAGCTGACGATGCTTAGATTTATTCACTGAATACCCTTCATACTGTTTAGTATAAACACGAGACAAACAGTGTGCTGTCAGTGTAGACAATGGAAATCAGCCAGGACAACTCATAAAACACCTGCTCACATCTTGTTAAATTCAGTTGTGTAAATCCACAAAGAGCAGTAAACCTCAGAGCACCAGCAGCCCAGATCAGCTGATCACAGCCTGTATACAAAGAAGATCTACTGGAGCTCTGAATAGGAATTGCAATTATTTACCTCTTGTTGAGCCACTGCAACCGATTTTAGAGTTCCCCCACCTGCTGAATCCCACTTTAACCCGTTCCTTACTCATTTTCTGTTTAGAGTCGCTCTCTATAATGTAGAGATATTTTAAAAAATTTTTTCTTTTTCTCTGCTCATGTTCTACCAAACTGATTCAAGCTGAGTATATTTATGAGAATTAAAATTTAAGGAAGTTAATTTTCTTATGTATTAATGTTACTTTAATGATACATTAATATAGCACAAGGTTCAATTAGCTTTGCACAAAAATAGCTGGTAGAAAAATCCTCCAAAGAGCTACTTTTACTGGAGTAGTTTTACCTCTAATATCTGTACTTCTGATTAAGTACAGAATGTCTTTGCTTTTGCCATCTCACACTCTTTCATGTTTAAATCCATCTTTAATGGGACCACAGAGGAAATATTTGCTGGAGCACACCTCGTGTCCCCCAGAATCCTTACTTTGTCCATGTGAATTTTAAACAATCAAATCTTGTGAAAATGGCCACAACTTGTATATTTAACACAGACATAATACTTCTCCCACAGGAGAAAGACTGTGTACATCTTTGCTGTTGTAGATTAGATTTAAGTTCACTTCTTTGCAACAGTCAAAACTGGCACAAGGCAGACACTGAGAGGGGAAGCAGGTTCACACGTTTTATTACACGAGAGAAGAGGTTTGAGCCAAAAGCAGACAGGTGAGGATCCACCAGTGAGTTTTTTCCCCACAGAGAATGATTGTTTTCTTTGGTAAAAAACAAACAAACAAACAAACAAACAACAAACATTGGTGGTGGTGCAGTTGAAATGAAGTAATAACAGAAATTCAGTTTGAAATGATACTTGCATATGTACAAAAATATTTATTTATGTAAAAGGTGAATTAAAACTGGTAATAGCAGGTGGTTAGTGTAGATAACAGTAATGTTATGTTTGTCCATACTGCCTGCCGTTGCTGCTGTTACGGAGTGTTCCAGCAGGTGTCGCTGTGGTTCTCTCTCCGACCTTATTTAACTGCTTTTTTATTCAAGTTTGTGTCCCAGTGCCAGGTGGGTCACAGTTGCTTTCACTCTTGTGTCCAGTTCATCCCAAACCATTTGGTTCAAGTCTGGAGACTGTGCTGGCTACTCCATGTTTTCAAGCTTACCATCTTGTTCTTTGTTCCTGAGGTAGTTTTGTCTTGCTGTAGGATGAACCCCTGACCAACTAGGCACATACCAGAGAGTTTTGGTGCTGCAGAATGCTGTGGTAGCCGTTTTGGTTCAGGGTGCCTCTCACTCTGTACAAGTCACCGACCCTGGATTCAGCAAAACAGCCCCAGACCATCACACTTCCTCCTCCATGTTTGACAGTTGATGCCACACACTGTGGAACCGTCCTTTCACCTATTTGACGGCATACAAAGATCCTGTGTGATGAACTGGACTGTAATCCCAGCCCTACCTCGAAACCATCCATCATTTCTACTACACTGTTTCGCTGCCCTTATACATGTCCTGCACCACTCTCAATTACTCTCATGTGAAAAAGTTTTTTCCTCTTTCCTGATTTCGTATTTGTTTTGTATGTTTGTCCACCTGTAAGGAGAACAAGCATACAGCACCTGGAACACAAAAATTCCTGTGTGTGTGAGTGTGAGAGAGAGAGAAATCGTTTCAACTGTGAGTGTGTCTTTGCCATGAAATGTACTTGAAAATGAGGCTGGGAAACAGCAATAATGCCCCCCACGAACCAGAGACAGACAGAGATATATTCAGGATAACCGAGCCATCGGCAGCTCCACAAGAGTACCGAAGGCCTGAAGCCACACATATCTGCGCACTCATCCCTGCAGGAGCAGGAGGGAGGTCCTGAAAGGGGCTCCCATGACCAAGAGTTGGGAAGCCCTGAGGCAATGGACAGCCAACCCCACTAGAGGCCGGCCAACCGAAATCAAGGTCCCAGAGGTCCCAGCACCCAAGACCTGCCCCCTGGAAGAGCCTCGCCCTGATAGGAAAGAGCTCCAAGCAACCCCAGACACCCAGCACTTGCTGACAGCAAGAGCTTAAAAAACAGCACTTAGTTCTCCTGCAAACTGAATGTAAATTGATGATTTTAAAGGGAAGTCCTCTTTCGTTCTGTTATTTAAACCAGTTTACAGAAGGATGACAGGATCACATCATATATGCAGTACTGTGCAAAAGTCTTTAGCCAGGCCTCATTTCTTTACATTTTGATAAGAAAATGGGAAATTGGTGTAGTTGATTTATTAAAACACAGAAATACAGAATATAATGAATGTTTGCAACTCTAAGGAGCTTCAAAGTCAATGATTAGCATGACCACCTTTACTGTTGACAGCCTCCCTTGCAGTGAGATCATTTCCGATTCAGTGAAAGTAGATGAATCAGCTGATGGTTCAGATGCATCTCTCAGGTCCTGTGTGGGGACTTTGCTGGACTTTTTCCTGTTTCTTAAAGACATGACTTTCAGATGCTATTGTATTACTGGTGTAGATAGTGGGGCTTTTAGGCCTGAAACATCTTCTTTTGTAATCCACTCAAACAGTTTCATGAACTTCTTTTACGGACACACTGTATTGCTGGTGTCACAGTAGAGCGAGTGAAGAGCACCAGATTCCTCTGTGTTCACTTCACAGAGGAGATGAGTCCTCCGTCACAGATGGTGCGGCCAATGGAGATGGTTGATAGGTCTGTCTAGGCACAAACCTATTGCTGGAACAGCCGAGGCAATTTTACTGCTGCTAGCAAAAGCATGAGGCACCAGGCAGAACTCTTTGTGTGATCTTGTGCACGAGGGAGATGACCGAGACGAGCGCTGTTCCTGCTGCTCGAACCCCAGTCACTCTCAGTCAGCTCCCTGTAGCACTGCTCTTTATTGAGGTTACATGAATATTCATAGGTTCATTTACATATGACATCTTACACAGGCATACATGTGAACAAAGAGTACTGTCTGTGTGTATGTGTAGGTATGCGTGTGTGTGTGTGTGGAGATGTGGGTCAAAATATGACCCCGCGAACGACTCCCAAAAACTGGTGCAAGGGGCCCAGCGGACCACCTAAATAAAAGGCACTTACAGTTAAACAGATACAGAGTAGGTGTCCTCCTATACTATAAATCAGAGCGAGAAGGTACGACCTCTCTCATGACCTTAGGATGTATGTGTATGCCAGACTGCTCTGGAATGCACACAGAGTCTCTGCAGATTACTAAGGATCAGAGATCTTATCAATATGCAATCGATTATATAACTCTAAGCATATATGAGTATATGTTTCTTAGCATAAATGACAATCCAACAATATAAACCTGACAGTGGTCTTCTACCTTTTGCATCAATAGTTTTACGGGATGTTTTGCAAATTAGCACATTTTGTTTGACATCCTCCTTGTGAAATCCAAACAACAGTGAGTCTCACTCCCTCGCTCATCTGAAACTCCCACTGGGACCATATTTTCCCTATCTGGTAGTATATGAACACGCATGATCAGCACAGCGCACCAGTTACAATTCAGTTTTCAGGGCCCTCTTCTGTGGAGTAAGCTTACAGTTTGGATTCAGGAGACAGTGGGCGTTTCTCAATATGCGTACTTGTGCGTACTTGCGTTCTCGTGTACTCGTGATACGTCATCAGTCGGAGACCAAGTACTGTTCCAATTCGAAGTACGCATCAAGCCGAGAACGCGAGTACGTACTCGCGTATTTGAGGATTGAGAAACGGCCAGTGTCACGGTCTGCGGTGGGCGGATCGTGTGTGGGAGTGTGAGGTTCCAGGTGCAGACGTAGACGAGGAGACAGTACTGAACTTGAAACGAAAAGCGAGCCTTTATTTGGGCTGATTAATGTGGCAAACAACAGAACGCACAGAGCAAACTTAAACTAGAAGCTGAACTGGGAAAACTAAGAACTGACACTTAACTCAGACAGCAGGGAAAGCGAAGACAGGGTGATGATGATGCATATGACGGAGACAACTATGAACAGGACTCTGTGCTGGAACAACAAAGAACTATGAAACGTATACACGTAAGCAACATGGAGATGACCAGCACAGAGTCCTGAAACCTGGCGTAACACGGGGGAAATTGAACAAACAACGCGGCGACGACCACAGGAAGACTGAGGACTTAAATACACACATGAGGTGATCAGGGGAAGTGGAGACACATGAGAACACAGCTGACTAGAATGAAACATAATGACAATACAGGGGAGAGTAACACTAACTACAATGAACAAAGAACACCAGACTCTTCCAAAATAAAACAGGAAACACAAAGACATGGACATGGCACGAACTTGACAACAAGAGCCATACAGACATGAAACATGACAGGTAGACGCACGGACCAGGGAGAGATGACAAAAGGGACTAAGAAACCAAGGACTAAACTGCAAACTAGAAAACAACTAGATGCGTTACACTACAACATGGGGATACAAAAATATGCATTAGAACTCAAACACTGGGCCTAATGGCCCAGTACTGTGACAGACAGACACTATTGCTACTTTTAAGATTAGGCTTAAAACCTTCCCTTTTGGTAAAGCATATAGTTAGGGCTGGATCAGGTGACCCTGAATCCTCCCCTAGTTATGCTGCAATAGGTGTAGGCTGATGGGGGATTCCCATGGCAGGTATTTCATCCTCAGTCACCCTTCTCACTCACTATGTGTTAATAGACCTCTCTGCACTGAATCATACTTGTTATTAATCTCTCGTTCTCTTCCACAGCATGCCTTTTGTCCTCTCTTCCTTCTCTCACCCAACCGATGGCGGCAGATGGCCGCCTCTCTCTGACCCTAGTTCTGCTGGAGGTTTCTTCCCGTTAAAAGGGAGTTTTTCCTTCCCATAGTCGCCAAAGTGCTTGCTAATAGGGGGTCATATAATTGTTGGGTTCTTCTCTGTATGTATAATTGTAGGGTCTACCTTACAATACAAAGTGCCTTGAGGCGACTGTTGTTGTGATTTGGTGCAGCAGAATCCTTCTTCCAGAAAAGAGAAAAATACTTTTTCTTCTTTTTCAGGCTCAGTTCTGCAGCTGTTTGTTTTGTACTATGAGGTTTGTCATCTCACTGAAACATTCTTTCTGCTGAATCTCCATTTTCTGGCAGCCTTTCTCCGGTTCTTCTAATGCTTCTTGCTTCTCTAGGTCCTTTTCTTTCAGGTGTTTATATTTCTCTTGCGGCACTTTCTTTGTCTCAGCATGTTCTCATTTCTTAGTTGTAAGTTGTCTTGCATGGCTTCTAATTCCTGATGTCTCCTCTGCATTTCTTCAAATACGTCTTTTTGTGTTTTTTCCTTTTTCTTCTTCTCTTCTTGCATTTCACCATTTGTCTTTTGGACTTTGTAATACATTCCATGCAAATGTGTATTTTTGTTCACAATTTCTTTGTTTCTGAGCTGCATTTCTGTACATTTTTTCTCCAGCTGTTGTTTCTCTTCCTCGAGTTCAATGTTTTTGTCCTTTGCTTCGTTATAAAACACTTGCAAGTCTGCATTTTTCTTCTTGAAGTTGTGGAGAACATCCTGCCTCTCTCTTTGTGTCTCTTCCAGTTGTTCCTTCTCTTCCAACATTTGTGTGTTTCTCCTGAGTATTCATCAAACATTACTTTCAGCCCTTCATGGTTTTTCTCCATATCTTCAAGCTAGCACGTCCAACTGTTGGTGCATTGCGTCCTGCTGCTTCTTTTTTTGCACCATTTGTGTATTTCGTCCGATCACTTCATCCAACATGACTCGCAAGCCTTCACTATTTTTCTCTGTTACTTTGAGTTTGCAATGCAATTAAATTTTTATTCAAAAGATATACGAAACTGGCTAATTGCTAGAAAATGCTAATGCTCCCCACTCATATGCAAAGTGTTAAGGCCAATGTGTGACCCACCTGTCACTGGGCCAGAAATTGAATAAATAAGCAGTGAAATGAGGTCAGAGTAATGAGTAATATCACAAACTAACCACCTGCTATTACCAGTTTGAATTCACTCTTTATATAAATAAATATATTTTGTAAATATGTAACTGTAATTTCAAACTGAATTTCTGTTATTACTTCATCTGAACTGCATGGTGAACATGGGTCATCAACAACACATATCCATATCTCTACAAAGTTGCTTTAAAATGTTTATATACTTCTGCTTCATCAGTACCCTGTGACACAGGGCTGATCTCAAAGAGAGGAAATGGCGTTGGAGAGCGAGTTTTGAGATGTTAGAGATTTGTGATGTTTAGCGTACAGTTGGTGTGTTGTGTTAACTTGTGTAGTTAGTGTGTTGTGTTGTGTAGTTGTTGTTTTGTTTTGTGTGTCAGTGAGGACACGAATGAACGTCACACAGGCAGGATGCAGTGTGAACACTGTCTCCAGGTGGAAAACAGAAGGAGTGATACACCTCCTGCTGTCAGGCCTGCAGGGTTTCTCCCTCTGATGTTCTTCTCTGTCTTGTGGTAGACAATTTTAATTTTTTTTACTGTCACAAATAATTTGTGGGGCATCTTATTGTGACACCTTATTGTTCTCTCATTTTAGTTAAGTAGTATTTTTAAATGGCTGTACAAAAAAAAAGAACACAAGATGCATTGGCTGCATTTTTAGATGAATAGTTGTATATAACTTTATTATTCACAAAAGTTTTACATAAGTTTTACAAATTTACAATTTATATTTGCATTTCAAGTTATGAAAATAATTTACTAAACATGTCTGTGGTTTTTACACTAAAAGAAAACATAACTATTACTAGGATTTTATGTGTTTGTGTGATTCCAGACCAGTTGTGTTAATACAGTATGTCAATGAAAAAATAACTGTAAATTCGGACATGTGAGGTTGTGCTGAAAAGAATGATACCAAGCAAGACAAGATAAAAAAACACAAAATCAAAAGTAGCCAAAAATGGTCAATTATATTTTGGACCTCAGGAAATTAGGTTTAAATTATTGTTTGTGACAGTGCAGATTTCTGACATTTTAGTAATAAGTAGCAGTAGTAAGGAACAATTTGATTTTCTGTCTAACAACAAACAGTGTGAAACTTAAGTTAGACTTAAGTTTGCCCAATGTTGTGTAGCTTTCTGGATTTCTGGACTTATTGGGTACATATTTATTTATTATACAGACTATACAGTACATAAAATAAAAATTTAATTTTTTCATGTAACTGAAATGTTTAATTATGTGGGTTATAGAAAATAATTAAGTTATAGACCATATTTATATGAAACGTGTATACTTACTGCATATTAATCATTTTAACCATATGTAACACCTGCATATGTGTTTAAAAAAAGGCTTTGATTCTGCCACCCCATTTGATTTCCATGCCACCCTAGGAAAATTTCTCTAGATCCGCCCCTGGACCTGTCCTGGACCAGCAACACCAAATCAGTGACAAAAAGAGCTCATCAACAACTGCAATTCAAGAGACGACTGAAGAAGGTGCACATCCCCAAACCCATCTTTAACACCTTCTACAGAGGTACCATACAGAGCATCCTAACCCACTATTTAAACCTCACGCTGCACTGGGAAAGCCACAAGCATCATAGCTGACCCGCGTCACCTTTCCCACCAACTGTTTACCACCCCTCAATCCAGAAGACGACTCTGCGTCATCAGGAGCAGGTCGGCAAGATTGTGCAATAGGATTTTCCCCCAAAGCAGTCCGGCTCCTGAACACCATGCTGCGCTCCTCCACACTGAACTCTCTTCTCCACACACTTCTTGGACTACATAACACTCTCCTTTCACAACCAATTCTTGCACTACCCTATATTGCACTGTTTGACTCTGTGTATTGTGTTTATTCTGTGTACTGTTGTATTTATTTATTCTCATTGTTTTCTATTCTTACTCTCTCTGTATTCAAGTACAATACTGTTGTACTTACTCTTAGATTATCTTATTTCTGTATAGTTGTAAGTATGTATGTATATTTGAATTTTCCCATTTTATTTTTACAGTTTGCACCTGTATACTTGAGTGTATGTTGTTGGGTTGACAATAAAACTCTGCTTGACTTGAATTAAACTTGTGCATTAGCGAATGAGGAAATGAGCCTCTACAGGCCTCAGACAGCATGTTAAATGTTAACGTTCATGACAGTTTAATTAGAAAAAGACCAAACAAGTATGGCTTGTTTGGAAGGGCCAGACCTCAACCTGACTGAAATGCTGTGTATGTTAATGAATTGAAGGTATTGCTGCTAATCTGGTCCTTGGCTGAACGACCGCGAGGATCACCAGCCCGAGGAAAACACAAAATACACATGACTCCGTAACAAAGACAATTCATTCTTGAATGAAGACATTGATCAGACACATTTCAAATGCAGCCAATTGTGTTTATTATTAAATTATTGAGGAAATAGAAGGGGGGGGGGGGTCAAGGAAAGGGGTAGAAAGGAGGAAAGAGATAGAGGAGAGAAAACCCCAACAATCCCCTCTGAGCAAGCACTAGGCGACAGTGGATAGGAAAAACTCCCTTTAAAGGAAGAAACCTATGACAGAACCAGGCTCTAGAGGGGGCAGTCAACTGTCGGGACTGGTTGGGGGGGTGAGGGTGAAAAGAGAGAGAGGGGGAGGGAGATGGGACAGGTGTTAGGAGTTCAAGGGAGCTAGGGGAGGGAGAGGTGTCAAGGTGTCAGGAGAGAGGGAGAGGGCAGGAGAGGGGAGGTCAAAATTACAATGGAACAGAGGTGGAGGAAGACGAGGTGACATCAGCAGTGGAAAAACCAGACAAAGCATGAGTGTCCTTCCTCCTGAAGAAGCGGAAGCGTTTCTTCTTCTTTTCCAGGAGCTTTTCCACGAGAACCGTTTTCTCTAGGATGAGGGTTCTCAGCTGATCGATTGTTTCTGTATTCTCCTTCTCAAGTCTCCTGCATGTTTTCTCCACTTCTTCTAATTCGGCTTGTTTGTCTTTGAGCCGTTCTTTCAACTCATTAGAAGTTGCCTCCTGCGTTACCTTTGCCTCCTGCATCTCTGTATAACGCTCTTGTAATTTGTTGTGAGTGTCATCTAACTGTTGACTTTTCCTCTCCATTTCTTGAAGTTTGCACTGCAGGTCTTCATTTGTTTTCTGGAGTTGCTGCTTTATCACCTGCACCTCAGTGTTTTTGCACTTCAAGGTGTTTGAAAGTTCCTCGAGTTTGGTGTTTTTTGTCAGCATGTCATTGAGCTGACTCTGCATCACTGAGCACTGTTTTCGCAGTTTCTCCTTCTCTCCTTCCATTTCGGCTGCTTTGTAGTTCATTTTCTTGTAAAGTTCTTGCAGCTTTTGGTTTTCCCTCTCAAAGCCCTGGAGTAAACGTTTGTCTTCTTTCTGCTTTATGTCCTGTTGTTCTTTCTCTTGCAGCAGCTCTTGATATTTCTGCTTGGGCACTGCAGTTTTATCAAGTTTTGCTTCCAGGACTCTGCATTTTTCCTCCATGCTTTGGAGTTGGCACCGCATGTCTCTCTGGTTTCTTTCCAGTTGTTCTTTTTCTTGAAGAATCTGGTTATTTCTTTGCCGTGCTTTATCAAGCTTTGTTTTCAGCTCTCTGTAGTTTTCCTCCGAGTCTTCAAGCTTGCTTTCTTTCTGTTTGATCGGTTGTTGCTTTTTCTCTTGAAGCAATGCTTTGTATTTTATCCCCAAGTTTTGGAGTTCTATGTCCTGCCGTTTCTTCTCTTGGAGGATTTCTGTATTTTTTTGCAGAGCTTCATCAAGCTTTAATTGCAGCTCCCGATCCTTTTTGTCCTTGTCTTTCTCATTTTTCTTCTGCTGGAGGATTTCTTTGAGTTTTTCTATTGCTTTATCAAGCTTTGCTTTGAGCTCAAAGTTCCTTCCACGCATGTCTAGGAGTTCCATTTCTTTCTCCTTCTGAATATCTTCCTTTTCAAGAAGCTGGCTGAACAGTTTATCTACTTCAGCAGTCTTTCTCTCATTTTCTTGTCTGAGGAAGATAATCTCCTTTCGTTGTTTAAAAAAACTCTGCCAGACGTAATAGATATACTCTGGCTGGGGCGGGTGTTTCGTATTGCGATTGTTCATGAGATTTTCCTCATGCGTTTCTTCCAAGCACATCTTCTGTACTTGAATATTGTCTTCTTGAGCCAGAAGAGGAGAGCTGGCCTTTACTTTTTCTTTTCTTGTGTGTTTTTTCAGAGACATGTTGGAATGTGTAAAAAGTCACTCTGAAAAGGATCCAATTGTTTCGAAAGGCTTCTCTGTCAAACGTTTCAATGCTGCGAACATAAATGCTGCGAACAACGAACTAAAAGTTGATGCTTCTCACTCCTATTTATGGGTTTTAGGATCAAAGGCTCATAGGATCAAAGTGGTGGTAAGATTCTAAATGGGCGTGATGTCACGATTCTGGAAGCCAAAGAGGTTGTCACATGACATTTCTGGGATTTTTTACTTGGACAAATTATCACAACAGTCCCCGCCCCCCCCATAAGAAAACAGTTACAAATCATTATCTTACTTTTTCAGCGGGGCCTTCTCCTCTTCAACACCCACAGTATCCTCTTTTGTTTTCTGAATCAAATAAATCAAACAGCATGTGATTAAATAAGAACTGTGTTGCACAAAAACACCATTTTTTAAAAAAATATTAAAAAACTTCACATATCAGGCTGTACCTTTCTCCTTCTTAGAGTCCAGCAAAATATGTTTGCACTGGTTGCTGTTTGAGCAAATAATCCGTCTCACTTGTAAAGTTTTTACAAAACACTTCTTCTCTCTGCAAATGTCTGAAAGTGTGTGAACTTACAGTCCTCAGAATGTGACACCTACACAATGTATTTGAGTTAGCAGGTTACAAACATAAACATGGTTACCATAGTTATAATAATAAACTTTATGATGTGTTGCTAACATTTTGGTTGTTGTGATGATTCAAATTTGTTCAGTAAACTTCATCAAAATGAACATGTGTTGACATAAGCATATATTTGGATCTCATATCTTCTTATTAAATGTAGCTAATGTCCAATAAACTGAACTCTGGGACTTACCTAACACTAATATTTCATATATTACTGTTAAGATATTCATTGTGTGTACTCATGTTGTACAATATGTTTAACAGAGACAGTATTTTAGTTGTCACCACAAGGAGGCACTGTTTATTGTAAGGGCACGTATGCTGCGTCATCACGCCCCTAAGAAGAAGTATACCCACAACAAAATGGCACCCATGAGGAAAGTTTTGGCTCGTGTTCATGTGGAATAAAGTTCCCAAAATATTAAGGACATTTTTGCCTCCGTCGTCATTTTCCTTCGAGTTGATCGCTGTCGATGCTGCAATACTCAACAGGTTATGGGCCCAGGGCCGACTCGAAGAGGAGTTTTTTCTTATGAAGATCTGGAGCCGCAACGGATAGCGGGCTAACGGCTAAATAGCAACATGGATCAACGAGGAGCAAGCAGGCTGCCTCGACTCATGTTTGACGGAGATGAGACCAAATATGAACTTTGGGAAACTAAGGTGCTAGGATATTTGCAGTTGTTGGGATTAAGAGACACTGTTCTGAAGGAACCGAACAGTGAGGCTGAAGTAGCGGCAGACGGTAAGAAGAACGCTGATGCTTAGGCCGAGTTAATCCAATTTTTGGACGATAAAAGCCTCTCACTGATTATGAGAGATGCCCCTGATAATGGGAGAAGAGCATTAGAAATATTGAGGGACTACTACGCTGGAAAGGGAAAGCCCCGAACCATCAACCTGTACACCACGCTGACATCGCTTCAGAAAAAGAGGGAAGAGACTGTCACAGACTATGTCATCAGAGCAGAGGCCGCCATTACAGCACTGAGCAATGCGGGTGAGACTTTAGGTGATGGATTATTGATTGCTATGGTTTTAAAAGGACTACCTGGAAGTTTTAAACCATTTGCAATACACGTTACCCACGATGAAGACGATATGACATTTGCTGAGTTCAAAACAAAGCTACGGAGTTTCGAAGACACTGAAAAGTCAAGAGCATCGGAGTGTAGCGACAACGTAATGAGAACAGGAGTGAGAACCGGGCGTGAGCACACGAGATCCAGCGCACAATGCAGATACAAGAGCGATGTGGACATTGTGTGTTTCAAGTGTGGACTAAAAGGCCACCGAGCAAAAGTGTGCAGACGGAGGACGTGGTGCAGTCATTGCAAAAGCAACACACACAGTGATACCACATGTAGACATAAAGACAAACAAGATGGCCCGCGGAAGGTCGCAGATGAGAGCAGCAACGGATCCAAAGCAGAAACGCCGGATTACACCTTCAGGATTAAGGGCGCAGACATCAAAGTCCAGCAGTCAGCATACAGCATTGAGGAGAAAGGCCTGTTGGTCGACACTGGGGCTACCTCACACATCATTAACGACATCGCCAAGTTCAAGAGCTTCGACGACGCGTTCAGACCGGAGTCACACAGCGTGGAACTGGCAGACGGTACCCAGTGCAGAGGCATCGCCCAACAGAGGGGGGATGCAGAGGTGTTCCTGATTGACAATACAGGCCAGCGACGCAAAGCAACGCTGAAAGATGCGCTGTTTATTCCATCATACCCCCAGAACATATTCTCCGTAAAGTCAGCCACTGCATTAGGAGCAACAGTCACCTTTAAACAAGGGCAGGACATGTTGACCCACAAAGACGGTACTAACTTTAACATTCATGTGTATGGCAAGTTGTACTATTTGCAGACTGAAGTTGAGGGTAATGATAAGTGTAACACCTGTCATGACATACAGGCATGGCATGAGATATTAGGTCATTGCAACTATGAAGATGTAGTAAGATTGCAAGGTGTGGTTAACGGTATGCAGATTAAGGGGAGAACTGATAGACCTGACCAGGAATGTGAAGTGTGTATCCAGGGGAAGTTTGCACAAACCCAAAACAGAGATCCTGATACAAGAGCAAAGGCTCCTTTACAAATGGTCCACACAGATTTAGCAGGTCCGATAGCCACTGAATCTATTGATGGGTACAAATACGTACAGTCATTCACTGATGATTATTCAAACTCAGTGTTTGTATATTTCCTTAAGACAAAAACTGATACAGTGTAGGGCTGCCACAAACGATTATTTTGATAGTCGACTAGTCTCCGATTATTTTTGCGATTAGTCGACTAATCAGATCATGCATCCATTGGACGTAAAACGTACAGCTTATTGCACCAGCATGCATCTGCTCTTATATAACGATCATTAGAACTTACAGCTTTAAGTGTTTAAGGTATGTGCTAACTAAAAATAAAGACAAGATGATCGTTTATTAAATTTTAATGAAATTTGCAGATTGTTTCGGTGAAGTTTAATAAACTCCTTGCTATCTAAAATATAACGGGACACCAGAGTATGTTCTCGAGCATCTCACACTTCTGATAATCAGTTGTCTGCTTGACGTTTATTCAGCTGTGTAAAAACTATAACTTTAATCTCAGCCAAACCGATTTACTCAGGAACAAATAAAATACTAAAAAAAGCCAAACAATAACATTTTTAAGTTATCTAAGTGACCTATATATGTTTAACCTGAGTAGCGAAAGATGGCGGTGGGTTTGAAAACGATTTGCTGGGAGTCCGGTGCTCTCACGGGCTCTAGTGAGCCTTGCCCCCGGCTAGCTATCGAGCTAGTGGATAACAGACGTCTCCGAAAGCGTCGGAGTGCTTTTGAAAATATGTGATGTCTTGATGAACTGAGCAGATATTTGAGGTTTACACAGTTACATTCTCGCCTGAAAATATGTTAAACGTTTATTTTGTGACCCAGAAAGAATAATAAGAGTAATATTAAAACTAACTAGCTGCCGCCATTGTTGGAAACTTAGCTGGGCTGCGCTATGAATTCTGGGACAGAGCTACTTCTTCTTCTTCGGGGTTTAATGGCAGCTGGCATCCTTGTACATGCAGTGCTGCCATCTTCTGTTTCAGTCCGTTATTACACTCTTAAATCTTACTACTTATTCCTGCGTCTTTTGTGATCTTACAAAGCTTCAAACGACGCGTCGACTATTAAATCAGTCGTCGACGATTTTGATAGTCGACGTAATCGTGACTAGTCGACTAATCGTGGCAGCCCTACTACAGTGCAGGCAACAGAGAAATTTCTAGCAGATGTTGCACCATATGGCAATGTAAAATGCATTAGATCAGACAATGGCACAGAGTTCACATGCAGAGATTTCCAAACCCCGTTAAGAAAAAATTTCATTAAGCATGAGACATCAGCGATGAGATCCACACTACCATAGACTACTGCTACAGGGCAGTGTGTGGTGTCCCAAACACATTTGAAAGCAAGGTTCGTAGCCAAGGGTTACAGCCAACAGCTGGGGATAGATTATGGAGAAACATTCTCACCAACAGCCAACTTAACCAGCATAAGAGTTTTGTTACAGAAAGCAGCGCAGGAGAACCTGTTACTCCATCAAATGGATGTGAAGACAGCGTATTTACACGCTCCCATTGATTATGAAATCTACATTGATCAGCCAGAAGGTTATGAAGAGGGAGAAGGGTTAGTGTGTTGATTACAAAAATCCTTGTATGGGATAAAACAATCTGGTCGTAACTGGAATAGGATCTTGCACGAGTACCTAACTGAGAACAGTTTCAGGCAAAACCCAGCAGACCACTGTGTTTATACCAAAGAGACAAAACATGGCAAGGTGATTATGATCATCTGGGTGGACGACCTGATAATTGCAGCTGGCAATGAAAAGGTAATGAAGGATGTGAAAGAAATGCTTTCAGTCAGATTTAAGATGAAAGACTTGGGCAGACTTAAGCATTAACTGGGTATTGATTTCACTCAGTCTGATGGATGTGTAACAATGTCACAAGAAACATTATGTCAACAAGATACTGATGAGGTTTAACATGCAGAACTGTAAACCCAGAGAAACTCCCTGTGATCAGAAGTTGTGTTACACAGAAGGTGCTACTACGATGAGAGATGTGAGGATGTATAGAGAGGCTGTGGGCAGTCTTATATACCTCGCATCAGGTACCCGTCCTGACCTGAGTTTTGTGGTAAGCAAGTTATCACAACATTTTCATGAGCCTACAGAAGAACAGTGGGGAACTGTGAAACATGTGTTGAGATATCTAAAAGGGTCCAAAGATAAGAAGTTGTGTTTTAGGAGAAACGCATGAAAATTTGGGTCTAGTAGCCTACAGTGATGCTGACTGGACAGGTGACACCGCCGACAGACGCAGCACTACTGGTTACTGTGTACATCTATGTAACAACAGTTCTTTAGTTTCATGGAAGACCAAGAAACAGCCCACTGTGGCGCTCTCTACCTGTGAAGCAGAGTATATGGCTCTGGCTTCCACAATGCAAGAGTGTATATATTTAGAACAGCTTTAGAAAGGTATAGATGACTACAATTACACTCAAGCAATAGTGTACGAGGACAACCAGGGAACAATTGCCCTGGCTAAAAACCCTGTGAGCCGACAGAGGTGCAAACATGTGGACATTAAATATCATTTTGTAAGGTCCATTGTAAATGAAGAGAAAATGTGTCTGTTATATTGCACTACTGAAGAAATGGTTGCAGATGTTATGACCAAACCTGTTTCTAAGCTAAAACTTGGAAAGTTTGCTGACGTTATGTTTGGTGCTTAAAAAGAAAAAGAGAAAAAAAAAGAAAAAGGAAGTGTGGTAGAGTGTACAACTGTTTATTGTTTATTGTACAACTTTTCGTTAGATTCCAACAACCTGAGTACAAGAGGGGGTGTTAAGATATTCATTGTGTGTACTCATGTTGTACAATATGTTTAACAGAGACAGTATTTTAGTTGTCACCACAAGGAGGCACTGTTTATTGTAAGGGCACGTATGCTGCGTCATCACGCCCATAAGAAGACGTATACCCACAACAAAATGGCACCCATGAGGAAAGTTTTGCCGCGTGTTCATGTGGAATAAAGTTCCCAAAATATTAAGGACATTTTTGCCTCCGTCGTCATTTTCCTTCGAGTTGATCGCTGTCGATGCTGCAATACTCAACAATTACTTCAACTCACTAATTTAATTAAAGGGTTTTGTATTAAATTATAACGTAATAAAAAACACAATGCACATGTGCAAGTAACAGTAGCCAGCTGCTGCCACAAGAGGGTGACGAATTAAAGGTTCACAGAGAGATCTCTTTACTTTGGGACATTTAAACAATGTGTATTATTACATTTGATTAAACAAGCACTGCTTTTCCTCCAGGCTTCTAAAACTCTTTCAAAGTTTCTCTTTTCAGTCTTTTTCAGTCCAGTCCTTGTACCAAACATTTATCTCATGAAACTGGATGAATGAGATAAAAAAACAAAAGAAGATGTTTCAGACCTAAAGCCCCACTATCTACACCAGCTGAATAGCATCTGAAAATCACATCTTTAACAGACAGACAAAGTCCAGCAAAGTCTCCACACAGGACCTGAGAGATGCATCTGAACCTTCAGTTCACTCCAAGATCACACATGTGCAGGAGAACTGAGTGCTGCTGTCAGATTGAAAAGTGCTTTAAACATGATGATACTGTCTTTGTTAAACAGCAGAATAAGTTTATAAAGTATCATTAACTAAAAGTGGTGAAATAAATATCTCTAAATCTACTAAATGTGGACAGTCTAGTATTACAGCTGCTGATTAAACAATAGAGACAGATGTGTAGTAAAACTTTTATTTAGTGTTTCAAGTCAAAAACAAACAGAGCAGAGATACAGAGAAAGTCTTTTGATGAAAAATGAAGATACTGAACGTTGAGTTTCCCCTAATCATGTGTGTGCAGTTGGGTGAATGAGGCTGTGTCGAGTGTTCAGACTGAGTAGAAATGCACTGTGCTTCTCCATTTACATCCTTTAGATCCAATCTTGACTCTTTTGCCCACTAAAATAATAAACCAGTACTTTTTTCTGTATGTAATATAATCTAAAGCATCCACAGTAACATTTTTCCACCATACAACTGCACTCTAAGGTCAGCACGGTGGTGCAGTGGTTGGTACTGTTGCCTCACAGCAAGAAGGTCGTGCATGTGAATCTGCTGGCTGCTGTTTGCATGTTGTGTTCTCTGAGGGTGCTCCGGCTCCCTCTCACAGTCCAACAACTTGCTTTTTTAGGTTAATTGGTGATTCTTTTGGGAATTACAATCATCTATTGGGAATGTGATCATGAGTGGTGAACTGTAAAGTGTGTACGCTGAGTTTTACCTTGTGAAAGCTGGGATAGTCTTCAAGCCATCTCCAGCAACCCTTAAGTGCTTAAGAGGAAGGAAGAAGGAAAGGAAGGAAGGATAACTACAGTTTATGATCTCAGCTGTGATTATTAAAGGTTTGTGCTTTCTAGACATTCCCTGTAATAGAAAGAGCAGAGGGGTGTAGTACTTCATCACGGCCAGAGGGAGGCACTGTGGAACTATCAAACAAAAGACCCCAGTGCTGATAAGGCAACATGCTGTCCATTACCACCAGGTATGAGGACACAAGGTAGGTGGCAAACTCATCTGATCCATCCTCAGTCGCCCCAAATGAGAGTAAATGTGTTACTTTCCTTCAACTCCTGTCGTATTATTTTGTATCCACAAAACTATTAGAACAGAAATATTTAACTTAAAAAGATAAATCCAAATAGATTAAATCATATTTCACTTTTTTATCACTTTCATGAATGCCAGCCATATTTTCTGGAGAATCAGGGCCGGCCCGTGGCATAGGCCGTATAGGCAAATGCTAAGGGCGCCGTCCATCAGGGGGCGCCACGCCAGTGCCACAAATGTTGAAAAAAAAAAAAAAAAAGTTGGTACTATTATTTCTAAATACAAAAATAATACCACGTTAATTAAAATGCAAAGTAAAGCTTATTTAATAGAAATATTATTTGTTACAACATGACGACGACCCCCCCCCCGCACGGTGCGCCCCCTCCCTTCCCGTATCATGGTTCCCTTTGGACGTCACCACATCAAAAAATCAACACAAGATGTCAAAACGGGCAAAACTGTCAGGTGCCCAGGGAAGAAAAAAGAGAAAAGAAGAGGAGGAGAAACGAGAAAAAGACAGAGGTAGGTAACGTTAGCCTACATGAAATTATTTGTCTGAATGTGATAGTAACCTAAATTTTTAGCATTAAGCTAATGTTACATGATTCGCTAATTGCTAATCAATAAATAGCTAGTTAACTGTTTTAACGTCAGTTAATATTGTGGAGGGGGCTAAATTGTTATGGAAAATAATAATGTAACGTTAGGTAATTACAGTACTCCCACCTTTCCCACCATTCCTCATTTGTATTCATCTTTTAAGCAGGTGTTTTTTGTTTACATTGTTATTGCCTTCTGGTTAGCTAACGTTTACCCTGCAGGTAATAGTCACTTTTCCACCCCTGTATATATTGTAGTTGTAAGCCTAGTTGTTAAAGTGCACATCATTAATGTTAATTAAGCAATATCACATGAGAGGGAATGCTGTTTTTTAATATGAGCACTGCTGTGATTCGGTCAAAGATAAACATAACATTCTCATATGATATTATACTGTTACTTTGCATTCTGCTATTCAGCATTTCACTGTAATGATGACAATAAATTGAATCTAATCTAATTTGCATATCAGTTAACATCATACATATATCTCTTTGGTTTTTCATTTATATTATACCATTTCATTTTATTCCTGGAATCATATGTTTTTATTATTAGACTTTAATACTCAGTGGTGTCACATACTCCTCTCTTCAGATGCACTGTTGAAGTTTCTAAATCCCACCCCTGGGCCATCTACCACATCTACCGCTGCTGCCTCCACTTCAGCAGCACAACCCACCAGTGATGCAGCATCAGCAGCACAACCCAGCCATGATGCAGCAGCATCAAGTGGTCTTCCTGTTGCCTCCACCTCAGCAGCACAACCCACCAGTTTTGCAGCAGCATCAAGCGGTGTTCCTGTTGCCTCCACCTCAGCAGCACAACCCAGCAGTGATGCAGCAGCATCAAGCGGTCTTCCTGTTGCCTCCACCTCAGCAGCACAACCCAGCAGTGATGCAGCAGCATCAAGCGGTCCTCCTGCTGCACCAATAGACCCTGCTGACTGGCCTTCTGCTTTAACTGAAAAGGTACGAACAGAGTTAGTTCACAGAGGTCCATTTGTAATTGATAGTGACTTCACATTCCCGAAACAGAAAGACGGACGAAGGTGTCAGCATGATTATTTTAACAGACTCTTAATCAATGGGGAAAAGGTGAGAAGAACCTGGCTTATGTATTCGAAAAAAGAGGATAGCTTGCACTGCTTCTGCTGCAAAATGTTTTCCAAGAGAGATTACAAACTGAGTAGGGAAGGTCTGAAGGACTGGAAAAATGCAAGCCACTTGCTCAAGGTCCATGAGGATAGCCAGGAGCATAATGCTCACATGGCAACATGGAAGGACTTGGAGGTCCGTTTTGCGAAAGGACTCACAATAGATAAACAAGAGATGGCACTTGCTGAGGCTGAGAGAAAAAGATGGCGTGAAGTTCTACATCGTTTGGTGGCAATAATTCAGTCCTTAGCTGAAAGAAACATGGCTTTCAGGGGGTCCACAGACACATTAAATAAACCAGACAATGGCAATTTTCTGAAAGAAGTGGAGCTTATGGCCAAATTTGATCCAGTGATGAAGCAGCATGTCAGTAGAGTAGAAAGTGGAGCTGGTAGTCACATACATTATCTGGGAAAAACAATCCAAAATGAACTGATTAACACCATCAGTTCAAGAATAATAAAACGCATTGTGGAAGATATCAAAACATCAAAGTATTTCTCCATCATTTTAGATTGCACACCTGATCTGAGTCATAAGGAACAGCTCTCTGTCATAGTCAGGATAGTGTCACAAGAAGACATACCACAAGTTAAAGAGAATTTCCTGGGCTTTCTTGTTGCAGAGGAATCAACAGGAGATCATTTTTCCACTCTCATCCTAAAACGGATAGAGGAGCTTAACATTCCTTTTGAAGACTGCAGAGGACAGTCCTATGACAATGGGGCCAACATGAAGGGAAAAAATAAAGGTGTTCAGGCAAGGTTGCTTCAGCTAAACTCAAGAGCTTTTTTGGTCCCATGTGGTGCCCACACTTTAAATCTGGTAGTAGCTGATGCTGCAAAAAGCTCACCAGATGCCCTTGGCTACTTTGGGCATTTAGCAAAATTATTCAAGCTCTTCTCAGCCTCCACCCATAGGTGGGGTGTTCTCCTGAAACATGTGAAAACCACCTTGAAATCATGGGCTGAGACCAGATGGGAAAGCAGGATAAAAAGCATTGATGCAGTCAGATATCAGGCTCGGCAAGTCAGAGAGGCTCTTCTGGAGGTGAGGGAAACAGCTACAGACCCTGTGGTCAGAGTTGAAGCCCAGTCTTTGGCTGAGGAGATTGGATCCTATCGTTTTTCTCCAGTCTCCAGATGAGCCCATACAAGATGCACTTAAAAAAATGGAAACCACATTTTTTAATGTGGTAGTGGATACAACCATCTCTTCACTTGATGAGAGATTTCAGAACCTTGGAGAGGTGAATGACAAGTTTGGAGTACTCCTCAATTTCCACAACTTACAAAAAGAAGAGCTGCTACAGCAGTGCCAAACACTGAGTACTACTCTGACCCATGACAGCCAGCCGGACATTAATGGCACAGAACTTGCAATGGAAATGCAGAATTTCCCACCATTGCCATCAAAGAACATGACAAACATGGAACTCTTGACCTTCCTGCATGAGAAGAAGCTGGCAGAAATTTACCCCAACATGTGGGTTGCTCTGAGAATCTTTGCCACTCTTCCTGTTACAGTGGCTGCTGCTGAAAGAAGCTTCTCTAAGCTCAAACTCATTAAAACCTACCTGAGATCTACTATGATGCAAGAACGTCTCAGTGGACTTTCCATCATAAGCATAAATCATGTGGTCTCAAATCAGTTGTCATATGATGATGTTGTAGATGACTTTGCTGCAAGAAAGACTAGGAGAGTAAGGCTGTAGCAGGTGATGTGAGGTTGATGAGTGGGTGGTGTACAGTAATTTGTAAGTCATTCTAGTTAATGCAGTATTAAAAAGCACAACAAGAGAACTCTGTAGGATCCCCTTTTTTGTAATATAGTTGTTAAAGTCATACTGGTTTATTTAATATCTTGTTTTGTGCAGTGCCTTATTTATATTGTATTTTTAATTTATTTTATCCAACTTGTTGACACGTTTTATTGTGTTTATGTATGTAAAATTTATTGTATTTCATATATTCATTTTTTATTTTTTGTATTCATTTATTTATTCACATATTTTTTTATCTTGTTAATTATTCTGATTGTGAATTTGCTTTCTTTAAGTAAAAAAAAAAGGTCAAAGACAAAGCTATTCGGTTTCTTGTGAGTACATACACTACACTGCCGATGTAGGGGGGCGCCACCTAAAATCTTGCCTAGGGCGCCAGATTGGTTAGGGCCGGGCCTGTGGAGAATAGAAGTAGTACTTATATAATGTGCCTGTTGCCTGAGATCCCATGACTGTAAGGTGACTGAGAAATATTTCTAATTTAAGAAAACTATGAAGGGGTTGATATTCAACAGTTCCTAAAGTCAAGAAGAAATAATTTCAATGGTGGTAACTGAATTGCCCCTCGGGGATAAATAAAGTCTTCTGAATCTGAATAAAAACTCTGTCAACTGATGTGAAAGAAACAGAAAGAAATGGGGAGGCGGAAAATCAGCATTATAATACAATATTAAAGAAAGTAATAATCCCCTTAAAATGTGACCAATACACTAAATCTGTATGAAATCTTACATGATAGATGTTAGAATTAATTATGAAACAAATACTGGAGAAGGTCTAATGGGCATAGATACAAATCTTCTTTTACAATAACGGCATAAAGTCTGTCATTAAATATGTTATGTTTTATAACACACTGTTATGGAAAAATAAGATAAAAATTGCAATTAAATAAAAATTTTAAAACCCATTACATTTGAAGTGTAGTTTATATTTTGGTTCTCGGACCTTTAAAGTGCAAAATAACAAAAACAAAAGAAAATAGGCCTCACTTCTTACTTTGTATTGTGGTGAAAAGATTTAACATTCAAGAAAAAACCATGAAGGGACACATCCTGCAGTCACAGTGTTACAGATTTATTTACACAGAAAGAATCAATCTACAGTTTACTTTGTATTTTGCTTTAGAAAACATGATGAGAAACAAAATAAGAAATCATGTTTCTTAAATATGTGTAATGTATATGTTTTGCAAATTTACAATACCATACACTAGAAAATAAACCCTGCATGGTTTAAATCTCAAAATCTTAATATTTGCTAAATCCACTTGTGGTTCTTAATATTAAGTACAAAGATTTGCTCAATTTCTATGTGACATACATGTTTGTACAGTTTGAATCTGTCATAGGCCCGAGGTGATTTCCACAAAGCAAAATGCAAGTCCAACGTATTTATTCTGTTTACAATCCGTGAAAGGCCACGATCAGAAATGGAAGTATTTAAAACTATAATTGTGATTCAGCTAATCCATTTAGCTGGTTCAGTCTAAGGGTCTTGGTAGTGGCTCCATGAAGGAGCAGACCTAGCTTGAAGATACTGCAATGTTAGTGCTGGTAAAATGGAGTGTTGTGTAAGGAAGGACAACTATGTGCTAACATGTGGATCACCACAGCAGATCAGTGTCTTCTGTGGTGATCCTTTGGGAAATAACAGAGCAGCAGGAGGCACACCTACATGACATCTCTGCTACTGCTAGCAGTTATTATTTTATTTTTTATGGCTGCTGACAACTTTCACTTCACTGGGTTGAGACTCTTGAACGGGGACACCCAGGGACTCCTCCGTGCTTTTAGATGGCATCATCAAAACTGTGCTAATATCCTCTCTGTCTTCTCTTTGAAACATTTCCTTTAATGGTGTCTCTAAATTCCAGCCTTGGTTCTTTGCAAATGTGTAAATACTCCCAAAGAGATAAGGAAACCATGCCAGAACATCAATTTGGGCTGCTTCCTTGGCACTGTGAACAAAGAAGGTTTTATTACTGTATGGTAAATAAGATAAGCAAAGTTCTAGATAGATAGATTGAGAGACAGACAGACAGACAGATGTCTGTCAATTAGTTTAACTAGTTTAATTAGTTTAACTCACTAATGCTCATGGAGATTGCGTATAAAGCGCAGTAATCCCAACGTGTTTTCAGTGTAGGGCTTTTTACCTTCCAATTTCTGAACCAGCTCTTGTGGAAACTGCAACAAAAACATTGGTTTTGAAGTGGATTTTAGGAATATAGACATTTGATATTTGATGTTACAGTCACCTTATTTTTCCACTGCTTAAAGGATCCGTCCACAGCACATTTTTCTAGAGAATCAATCAGCTCCTGTTCAGCTTTTCGATAGTTTGCGACGTCGTCCCTGTTACCGATCTTTCTCAAGTATTCAGTTTTCCTAGAAAGGAAATTATTAAAAATGCTTTAAATACAAAAAGCATTTAAAATTTTAAGGAGAAGTGTGTAATAAAAGGATTTAGCATTAGCAGAACAATTTAGCATTAATGCTTAACTAGGTTGATCCGGGATGATCAACTGTGGCTCACTTTGAACATGAACATCTGTATCCCTCTTTGACAGGCAGAAATCAAGAATCATAAAAAAATGGTTTTTATTAATTGTCAATCATTCCCTCACTTTTCAGAAGTCCAGAAGAAGGGATGGTTTAAGCATTCTTCTACTTTGGGTCTGTCCTTTGGCTCTTTGTTGATCATCCACTCGATGAGATCCTTTGCCACCACATCTTGAACATGATCCAAACTGTACTTCCCTTTGTGAATGTTGGACTCACATTTAAAGGATATGTCACCAAATGGATGGTGGCCTCCAGAGAGGATATAATAGATCAGCATGCCTGCCACCTTAATAATAACACATATTATCAGTTTAGGTATGTTTACCAAGACATTTTTCAGTTAATCAAGTTTGTGTTCAGACTTTACCTGTATGTCAGTGCTTGACTTGTATGATATGACAGATTCTTGTGCTAAAGTCTCTCGGGCCATCCAGCATTTGGTTCCTGCACTGCGTGTATGTAAAGTTGTTTGGCCTTTGAGTAAGCGTCTGCTTATGCCAAAATCAGCTAATCTTGCCCTCCCAGTAACATCTGCAAGAAGAATCATGTGAAATAAAATCCTAAGTGGTAAATATTGATTAAAATGTTGTTATTTCCCTCAATTTTAAACATTTCTTACCAATCAGAACATTTTGAGGTTTGAGATCTCGATGGAGAATTTTAGGATTCTGACAGTGAAGCACCTTTAGACTTTCAAGAACTTGTTTGACAAGTTTCTTTAACATCAGTGGGTCATGGTCATTCCTGATATATTCTTCCAAGGTGTATTCACAAAGTTGCAAACAAAGATATCCAAAGTTCTCGTCCTCTGCAGCATCAACATATCGTACGATATAAGGATGATCGAGTTCTGGATGTCGTAGAATTACTTCTTCATTCTTCAGCTCGTCATAGTTGCTTTTAGACATTCTCTTAATGGCAACTTCTGTGCCGTCCTCTCTCAGCCCCAAGAAGACTTCAGTACCATCACTTCCCTTCGCTATTCTGAATTCTGCATCATTCACATAAATAATGCTTCTGATTCTGGATATTTTACTGTCATCTGAGCCAACAAGCATCTCCAGTTTGTCCTTCCACCTGTTGCTGATTCGAAGCCATTTTTGTTTTTCTGCTTTTTCAATGACGCTGTATTCAAAAGGCTTTACATTTGAAGTTGATTCTACAACAGGAACTTTTGTTGTTGGATCAGTTGCTGCAGTGGAAACTTCATCATTTGGATCTTCTTGCTTTTCTGTCCTTTCCTTCTTTTTCTTCTTCTTTTTCTTCTTTTTCTTCTTGGCCACAGACGATGCTGCATTTCCCTCACATTCTGAGTTTGGTTTGCTCAGGTAACTTTTCAGACTTCTCAGCACCTCTTTCAGCTTGTCATTCATTTTCATATCAGCTGATGTCAGTATGTCCTCAGGCACTGAAGTTACACCCACTGATGTAAAAATGTTAGCTGCCTGTTCGATTAACCGCAGGTTTGCCAATATACCGTATGTATAGACCCTGATGTTAGTCGGAAGCTTCTCATTTACAAAAGGGGCAACTGTTCTGCATAACTCCTTGAAAAAGTCTAAGTGCCAGTCCTTTGTGCCTTTTGTTTTCTGTGTTATCACATACAGTGTTTGTAGCACTGATTCACAAACACCACTGTCCTGTGAGTCAAGCTGTTTCAGTAGTTGTGGAACTATAGCTACTGCATGCTCATTTGTTATGTCATCCATTGTACAGAAAACTGCATTTAAACTTTGAACTGCCAGCTTTACTTGTGTCTTAGGGATGTTTGGAAAGCGACTGGCTGCACCTGCAATGTAAGTATTCACATTCTCAGTTTCCTTTAGCCATTTAATACATGCCTGGCAGTATTTATCTGCATCTGGCCCTGTAACAGTAAAGAGAAGTTCAATCATGGTTAGATGGTCCTGAGGATCTTCCAACAGCATGTGACTGTTAAAATTTCTGAACACTTCTTCAGGTGTTTTTTCACGAATAGCAATTCTAGCATCCAAAAAATATCTGATTTTGGAGCAGAATTCATTTCCTTTGGATGCAATATTATTAATCATCTCAGATAATCTTTTGTTGTGAACAGAATGCTCAGGATGAGATAAAGGTAAGAGTGTTACCGATGCACCAGCAGAGAGGAGCACGTTTACAACATCTTCTCTGTCATTGTTGGCAGCAGTAAGCAGTGGTGTGAAAACATGGCATCCATTTAAATCAGCTTTTGCTTCTAGAAGTTTCTCCACAAAAAAAAGTGGAGCCTTGGAAAGTGGGACATAATGCAAAGGTGTCCAGCCATACTGAGAAGGTATATTTGGGTCTGCACCCTGTTTCAAAAGATAAGTACATATATCTCTGTTGTGTTTTACAACAGCAGCAATCAATGGTGTTATGCATTGCTTCCACTCTCTAGAAGGGTAAAGTCCATTAATGTCATTGTGCCTCAGTAACTTCGTGAGCTTTTTGCGGTTATTTTTAAATATACACTGTACTACAGGATGTGTGTCTGTTGGTTGGGGGAGTGTCAGTTGAAACTGTGCCACTGGAAAATTCATTTCTTTGCTTGCCTGTGGAAGAGAAAAAGAATTAATATTAGCAAAGTGATACTGAATTTGGTTCTGCTTTAAACTTGGTTTCAGAAACCTAAACAAATTTCTGTGCAAAAATATCAACTTGGAATAGAGAGCAACAAATAATAAACGTAATATTATCTATCCATCTTCTTCCGCTTATATGGGGCTGGGTCATGAGGGCAGCAGACTATGTAATGTTATATTACAATATAAAGTAGTGCATTTGTATTTGGAGACAATTTACACGGGTTCTTAATCACAAAATTACTAAGATACTGAAGTATATTCTTAACAAAGATATCTTAGACTAGGGATGCCATACCACTTAAACTTTGAACTTCCTTGTTGAACAAGGTGAACACACATAACCCAACCCAAGCATTGCAAATGGGATCAAATTACAACCCAACACTCCCCGTTAGCTCAGTGCTTTTCTTAAGCAAGCAGAGATTATTTTACAATACTTTTGTATAAAAATATATATATATGTATATATATATATATATACATATATATATATATATTTATACAAAAGTATTGTAAAATAATCTCTGTATATATATATATATATATATATATATATATACCTGACTGAGCATGTGACCCACATGCTGTAAGGCTATAGCAGAGCCCGGAAACAAATCCACCCCAATGTCTTTTACTGCCTGTCTGCCACCTGCTCTCTCTCCCAGTTTTTTCAGTCTTTTCTCAATAAGGCTAAAAAAACCCAACTTAAACAACAATCAGAGGATTGTAAGGAAATAAACTTACAGCGTCGACGTAAAGTACGGCTGTTACATTTAGGCCAAGGTCTCAGGTATCTTCTGGCTCCTCCCATTTATACAACACATACAGCAAAATTGTTAGATAGGGAGTGGGAGGGGTTGAGTGTATGTCAGGATACAAGATGTTATTGTACTGCTGCTGCCAACCCAGCCTGCAGGTTAATGATTTATTCCTTACAGTGGTATTATCAAATATGAAGATTTTGCTGGCAGCAAACATCCTGCTACAGTTGGTAACATGTTTTTCAAAGAGTAAACCTCCAATGTTCTGTAATGGTCCTCTGGCCTTGTACTCAGGGTTTTGAGTTTTGGGGATGATGAGGGGGTTTCTAGTTTGTGTTTTTTATAATCTTGTATTTTGGTCCTTTATTCTTTATTGTTACTTAGCCTTGTGGTTACAGAGTTATGTTTAGTTTCTTGGTGCTTATTATGATCCTGTATTCTGTGTCTTTTGTTCTCTGCTTGCTTTAGTTGTTAGATTTGTCTCTTCCTTATATGTTTCCGTTCTGTTCCTTTTCTCTTGTTTCTCTTGTCTGTTTCAAGTTTGTGTGTCTTAATCCAGGTTTCAGTCTTAGTTATTTCCTGTGTTATTCTGAAAGTGTCATGTCTCATGTGCTTTGTGTTTAATTCTACTTTCCCTGTTTCTTTATTTTAGTTTCAACTGTCCTCTCACCTGTTTGTGTGCCTTATATATTGTCTCAATCTTCTCTTGCCTTTGTTGTGTTCTCTCGCTCAGCTGTGTTCCTTTTTTGTGTGTTATCTGAGAAGAGTTATTTTGGGGGTTGTTGCTCCTAAACCTGCTTTTACTTCTTTAGAAGCTTAGCAATAAAGCTGTTTTTGAGTTTTCCGCTTTCCTGCACTTTTGGTCCAATTCTTGCCCTCATGTAGCTCACACTGACATAATCTTTGTTTAATAAATATTACTTCAATTCTTTTATTTAAAAAAAAAAACAAAAAAACCCAACAACAACAACACAGTTTCATTGTATATGTGACAATACAGAGAATAAAAGACTATTCTATTTTATTCTATTTATTCACATTCTATTGTAGTTTCCCTTAAAAAAAGAGATTCATGTTTTTTTCTGAGTTTTAATCGATACTGTATCATAAACCCATTGACAACTCCAATGATTAACAAATGATAAAACACAATTTATGACCATATTTTCATACATATATTGATAATTAACTGATTAATCTTAGCGTAGGCCTATATCATTAGAGTAACATTCAAGTGTAAACCAAAATCTTACAAAAAAATGTTTGATATCATTCACACTGAAGCATTTTTCTACAGTCATTTGTTAGTACCCACTGCGATCAGTGACATTCGGGTGACATCTTTTCTATTTCATTTTTGGACGTACAGTTTTGGTTCACTGTGTCTACAGAACGTCTAATGTTGACATCCAGAGGACCTCCATGTACAGGCTATTTATAGTCCAAGTGTGGTCGTTGTGGATTTCCTTTCAATGTCATGTTTTTATACTACTTCCATCAGCTCTGTATTCACCTGTTTCCAAAGGGTGGCGGGCTTGTTTTCTCTACATAAACAGTTATGTGTGAAGGAATGCAGAGTGATCAGCAGAGATGTCCAAGATGGCGCGGGCTCTAAAACAAAAGTGAGCAGCTGAACGGTGGTTTGGAGCAGAAATGTCCCCAGCTTCTCACAGTGTTAAGGGTTCAGAAATTGAGGAGGAAGACCAAAAATAGTGACCACTGATCCTGCCGGGTGCAATTAGACGACATTTTAATGAATACACATGTGGAGTCCAACACTGTGCAGATTCAATGTTGAACTGTCTTACAATAGTCAGAACAAAGACTTTATAGGGGTGAAATAGTACAGCCCCCCTTCTGTTGCCTGGCAGATCCAGTACAGCATACGTCAATCCAAAACCACAAACGTTCAGTTAACTTTGACATAGTTTAAAAAGAACATCGTCTTCGCGTCGAAGCCAGGTGTCTTCCTGTTGTCCCCGGACGCTCGCATATCTGTCTGGAACATCAGGCACACGTTCTGCACAAACTGTCACTCATGCAGGCACAATTTTGCAGTCGCAAGCAAAACATGATTAAACTCTTACCTACTCAAATGAGTCTAATACTGTGTGTGTGTGGGTGTGGGTGTGTGTGTGCTGTGTGCTGTGTACGTGTCATGACCTCTCCTGCACCCCGGCTCACCTCACACCTCTCGTCATCGCCAGACACAAGGCCTGCGCACGTACACAGCTGAAACTATATGTGTCTGTATGTCTAACCTCAACTTAGGCAACCAGGCTAAGGCCATCCTGTGTGTGCCGATCTTGACTTATATGAAAAATGTATAAAACAAATGTTTCAATCTAACACAACTACTTAAAACTTAATCAAAGCTTAATCAAAGATATAAATGCATAATAAAATAACCTGCTCTTAGCTTGCACTTAGACTCTGCTTTCGGTTTCACTTCCTGCCCTGCACACTCTGTAAACCTGCAGTTTCCCGTGAAGACTTTTAGGCTCAGATTATCTTCAAAGGTTAGCCTTTTTCAAATAATGCAATGTAATCTGCCTATAAACATTTTAAGATTATAGATTCAACTCAACAGTTTAAAGTGGTTCTTCTTGGACCTGTAATAAAAGCTTAATTGGGTGCCAATATGTTTAAACATCTAAATGCACTATCCCTACTTGGAGATTATGTGATTAATGCCATGGTAATATGAACAATAGCAGGGAAATAATTTCTCTAATCCCAATAACAGTCACTCCACAAAATATGCGCATCAACAAAGACTGTCGAACAGATGGCCATTCATACATACACACCTACACAAACTTCTTGTACTTTCCGTCGCAACTTCTATCAATCCAGCTACTGATCACAAACACATTCACTTCCCTTTTAAACCTATTAAACATATTGTATTACTTTTAAAAGGACTCCCAAACTTTTTCTAAGTACTAAAATCATTATTTTACATTTTAACATGGAATTCAACATTTTTAATTTCATGTAATTATAACAGCATTCATATATGGCCTTACCCAAAACTCCTTAGAACAGGTGTACAGAGTGTAATTTAAAAGTTTAAACACAGTTTTTGGTACAATAAGTGAAACACCAAATGAGCCTGAACTGGCTATAGTTCTCCACCACTGATATCTGGGAAAGAGTTGCTAACATGTGTGAACACAGGGATCCTTTTACACATGAAGACTTTAAAACACAGCTAAGGCTGTCAGTGTTTCCAAGTTGTTAGTTTTGCTTCCATGAACCTTTCAGTGTGGCAGCCTGAGAAGAATTTAAAATTCTGAAAACATTAACAAACTCAGATTAAAAATAAAATGAACTTCTTCTTCTTCTTTCAACTGCTTCCATTACCATAAAAAGAGAGCAAAAGGGTGCAGAACAAGTGGTGGTTGCTGTACTTCAGCATCTACCCAGCACTACAAAAGAGGAGTGAGAGGAGCATAAAGAGGGCAATGATTTTAAGTAGCAGGTCATTTCAGATACAACGTTTCCATCAGCTCAACAAACATCAGCAAACACAATCTTTGTGTGAAGTGTGCTGCTAGTGAACGGTCCAGCTGCTGTTTTTCACTCAGAGATGGAGAAAGATAAGAAAGACAGGAGAGCAGAGGAAGGAGAGAGGTTCGATTTAAAGGTAAGGACTGCTGAGTGGGATTTGATAAACTGGAAGTTTAAATATTACATGTAAGTCCTCACATTTTAAAATCACATATTGGATCTGTACATGTGACATTACATTTTTCTATGTATTGAAAAGTGCTGCAAAACAAACTAAACTAGACTAATTATAAAGGTTGCATGAAAATAATCTACAGTTCAGTACAGGATAAACTGGCTTGCAGCTCGTAGTTTAAAATAAAGCAGTGTGTGTGACTGGTGCACAGTGGCTGTGGTGCTCATGGTGAGAGTTCGGTCACATCAAGTGCAGCTGAGCTGATTTTGAAGTGAAGCTGACGATGCTTAGATTTATTCACTGAATACCCTTCATACTGTTTAGTATAAACACGAGACAAACAGTGTGCTGTCAGCGTAGATGATGGAAATCAGCCAGGACAACTCATAAAACACCTGCTTACATCTTATTAAATTCAGGTGTGTAAATCCACAAAGAGCAGTAAACCTCAGAGCACCAGCAGCCCAGATCAGCTGATCACAGCCTGTACACAAAGAAAATCTACTGGAGCTCTGAATAGGAATTGTGATTCTTTTTCCATTGCTGAGCCACTACGACCGATTTTAGAGTTCCCCCACCTGCTGAATCCCACTTTAACCCGTTCCTGAAACTCCTTTTCTGTTTAGAGTCGCTCTCTACAATGTAGAGATATTTTAAAATTTTTCGTCTTTTTCTCTGCTCATGTTCTACCAAACTGATTCAAGCTGAGTATATTTATGAGAATTAAAATTTAAAGAAGTAAAGTTTATATTCTCATGTATTAATGTTACTTTAATAACACATTAATATAACACAAGGTTCAATTAACTTTGCACAAAAATAGCTGGCAGAAAAATCCTCCAAGACCCGCCCCTGGAAGAGCCCCGCCCCATAGGAAAGAGGTCCGAGCCCCCCCAGATACCCAGCACTTGCTGACAGCAAGTGCTTAAAAAACAGCACTAAGTTCTCCTGTAAACTGAATGTAAATTGATGATTTTGAAGGGAAGTCCTCTTTTGTTCTGTTATTTAAACCAGTTTACAGAAGGATGACAGGATCACATCATATATGCAGTACTGTGCAAAAGTCTTTAGCCAGGTGTAATCGATTTATTAAAACACAGAAATACAGCATATAATGAATGTTTGCAATTCTAAGGAGCTTCAAAGTCAATGATTAGCATGATCACCTTTACTGTTGACAGCCACCCTTGCAGTGAGATCATTTCTGATTCAGTGAAAAGTAGATGAATCAGCTGATGGTTCAGATGCATCTCTCAGGTCCTGTGTGGAGACTTTGCTGGACTTCTGTCTGTTTCTTAAAGACATGACTTTCAGATGCTATTCAGCTGGTGTAGATAGTGGGGGTTTTAGGTCTGAAACATCTTCTTTTGTCCTCCATTCATCCAATTTCATGAGATAACTTTTTGGTACAAGGACTGGACTGAAAAAGACTGAAAAGAAAACTTTGAAAGAGCTTCAGAAAGCCTGGAGGAAAATAATAATAATAATACACATTGACCAAAATGTCCCAAAGTAAACCAATCTCTCTCTGCTTTCTTATCAAACAGCTTCTGTCATAAAGCTTTGCAGCCAACCTTTACTTCGCCGCCATCTTGTGGCAGCAGCTGGCTACTGTTATTTGCACATGCACATTGTGTTTTTCTGTTCCATTATATTTTAAAACAAACTCCTTGAATTGATTAGTGGATTGAAGTACTATATGAAATATTAGCGTTAGGTAAGTCCCCCATTTCAGTTTATTAAACTTTGATTTTGCTGACATGTCCTGGAGATTTACACTGACAGCAGGTCTGCATTACATCATTATGTTGGAGAAGCTGATGGAGGTGTAAACTCCCTCCACTACGCTGTTTATTGGACATTAGCTACATTTAAGCACAGTTTTCTCATTTGTCTGAATATTTGAGTTGAATCAGTCCACAGCTTGATGCAGTTTAGCTGACTTTCTTGAGGTGCTGAGGGCAGTTTGAGTGCATTACCGCAGACTGATCTCCTCTGTTATTGTTATGTTTCCAGTGTGAGTGCATGGAAGGATCTCACAGATCAACATGTGGTCCAGCCACCTCTGCTGCCCCAGCCTCACCTCCAGCTGAGACTCAGAAGAACAAAACAAAGAAGGCTTCGTGGTGGCGCAAGAAGTCTGACGATGTTCTGGAGAAGGACTCATCAGGTCCGAAGCCTCCAGTCTCAGCTGTACCTGATAAAGAAACTGTGGCACGTGAAACATTCCTGCCACCTTCTGCTACAGATCTGAGGTATGAGGTCCTTTTACTGTGTTTCTGTTTAAAGCTGATTTATTGCTTTGTGTTTCTTCTCCTGTAATTTCATGACTGTAACTACACTGTTTGTGTCTTTCTATCACGGTAACATCAGCACTGACAAATGTGAAGTCAAGGACGTTGGTGTCCAGACGGAGGTTTCGTGCCCTCCCAACTTGCTGCTGCTTTTCTGCACGGTACGTTCTACAGAGACGAGTGTGACACGTGAACAGCTGTTATAGGAACATGTGGAGTCTGAATGTTAGGATTGACACTCAAATTCTCATTATTGGTTGAACTAACTGGTGATGTGTTCCTCAAAGAAAAAGGTGACCTTCAACGATGAGCCGCTCTGTCCTGAAGTCCCTCAGAGACATGAGCCAGGTTCCAGGCCGTCTACCTCAGCAGGTCACGGTGGGAGCCAGGGGCTACGTTGGACACAGAGTATGGATGCCGCTCAACGTCTCTGACCTCCTGCACAAACATCATCTCCCAATGGGAGCTGGACTGCCTCAGGTAAGAGTCATGCACACACACTGAATATGGAGCCAGTGTTCAGATGAATATCAGGTTAAAGTCAGTGATTTGAAGAACAACAGAGGAAAATCCTCTGACTTGCTTCCTCTTTGTGCTCTCGTTTAAGATTGCCTAACCTGAAGTATACATGCTACATGGGCCCCGCTCTGCAAACTCTCTGTGGTAGGACTTGACTTAAGCGGTTAAAGAAGTGCAGGAGACAGATGCTGTCCAGTGTAGCGAGTGATTTATTCAGCATTTTGTGATCAAACAATATTTACAAAAAATAAATAAACTCAACTCCATAGTTAACTCAGTACAAATAAACATAACTGAACTTAAATCAACAGAAACTAAGGTCAAAATGCAGACAGCTACACTGACCTGGTCCTTTCTTCCCTGAACACCCGCGTTCATCTGCTTAAATAGTCAATTCACCCTGGACTATTCCATTTGGTAGGTAAGGCAAACATTTCAATATTCCAACGTATACTGCTATCTTTCCTAGCAATAAAACTCTGCAGTGTATAGTCGATACATATTACAACAAATCAATTTCTCTATAAACACACTCTAAAATCAACTTTATGAAATTACAAAGATTCTCCCCCTTCTTCCCCTGGCCTCTTCCTGTGACCTCAGGTTAACCAGGAAGTTATAAATACAGGAAGTAAAACTACATTTCCTCTCTTTGTTCCTAGAACACAGGTACGTAAGGTGAGTTCAAACTAAACCAATTAACAGTTGAAATAAATAACATGTTAACTTAACAAACTTGCCAGAATTGATTTAAACCAAGATGTTATGTTATAAAGTGCAAAACATAAACAAACCCGGGATAGTAGATGTTTGCCTGGTGCAGACTACATATGAGATGAGGCTAAATCAAAACAAGAATGTTAACTAAGGATATGGACAAGTGGTATTCTCACCCACTTTGTCACACTCTCCTCACACTGAGAGTCATTACTGAGGAGCTCTGCAGCCAGCTGCAGCTGTGGAGGTTTCACCCAGAGTGCCAGCTCATCAGGTACAGCGCAGACACCATCGCTCTTTGGTTTCTCCACCAAATTTGCTGATCAACGTGAAACACAAACTAACTTTGTGTCTTCTTCACTTCTGCTGTTTGCAGTCAGTTTGTGGACATCAAATTGAGCCGCTTCAACAACGACAGCTGGAACAAAAGCTCTGTCCTGACTGCTTTTAAAGACACGGTCGCTGCGTCTCATCCAGAGTTTGACGACGACGATCAGAAAGTAAGCAGCTGTGTTTTTGCACTGCGCAGCACACTCATCTCTGCTATAGTTTGTACATTTGCACCTGAAACTGTTTTGTTTTGTGTGTGTCTGTGTGCAGGATGCCCACGAGTTCCTCGTCTGTGCTCCAGTGTGAGTTCTCTAAGCTGCAGGCAGAAGCAGCTGCCTTGGACAAACCTTCCATCTGTCCAGTTAGAGCTCACATTGGCTTCACGATGTTGAGCATATGTCTGTAATCCTGGAGTGGTGAGCTCGGACACTATGCTTGACATTTGCTCAAAGAGGATAAAACAACAATAAAGCACACCAGTCTGTGGTTGTGAATGCTTGCAATTAATTGTTAGGAGATGGACTAAGCCCAGATCAAGTATCATGTTTCACATACTTTATACTGTCACAAGGTTGTACAAACCTTTTTGCCAAGATTTAAAACAAATGTTATTATTTATGCATCTACAATGTGCATCTGACTGATGAGTGACGAAACGTTTCTCCCACTGAAAACGCAACGTCCAGATGAACAGAATCAACCTTTTGGGATTTACTATCCTGGATAACTGAGCATGCATCAAGATATATAATGTGCTTACATTTTTAGATGTGGAAATTATATAGTGTATTTATTTTCATAATCACAATGATACTGAGTGAAATACTGACCAGTATTCAGGTTTTTTAATTGTTGTTGTGTCCACACACTTCAGGAGCTGCCACTGGTGTCATTTTACTTGGGCCAGCACAGCTCAGTGTCCCTGACGTTCTGACCAAGAAGCCCTAATGTAGCTACAGTGAAAATGCCACACACAAAAACCCCAACAACAACAAAAAACCTTATTGCTGATTTAGGTGATTATTTCTTGCACATAAACTTTCTCCACAGCGCTCCATTAAGTGTTAAATAAGTATCCGGATCATGCATCTTTCATGTATGGATATGTGCTGGTTTTCTTCAAGACTGGTAACCAAAGATATCCCGCTCAGGTGCACCTTATGGATGTGTAACATGGTAGACTAATGTGCCTGTGTTAATTCAGGTCATATTATTGTGTGAAGTTGCACTGGGTTGGGAGTGGTTGTGTGTGTGTGTGTCACATTTTTGCTGAGCCAATGGCTGGAATGGGGTTGGACTAATTAGAGGCAGGTGTACTTGATTGCACTGATACACTGGTCTACTTATAGCCCACACTACAAACACTGCTGTGTCATTTTGTCTCTCTGTGCAGGCCAGGGCCTATTATATGCCACAGCCTAAAGGCAGCAGAGTTGCAGAGGCTGGAGTGACCACTGGCTATATGCTTGCAGGGTGGTGGGTCTCAGAGGACAACTGCTAACCCTGTTGAAGGCAACACGTGGAGTGCAACTGACAGTGTGGCATAGCTGGCTCTGGCCTTGGGACTGTGTGTTTTATTTGATTCATAAAGGGGACACTGGACTGTTTTATCTTTTATCTCTTGATTATTTGTCAATAAATTATCTTTTAGAATTTTATTGACTGTCATCTTTTTGCCCACGGCTGAGACGGTTGGTCAGACCAAGAATCTGTTTTTATTGGGTGTGTTACAACTGTTCTAAAGTTACATAATTAAAGTTGAAACAATTTCAATGTCAATTAACATACTCAATCGTTAAAGCAAAATATAATGTTTATCATTTTTAGTTTTTATTAAAATGAATGTATGTAGACAGACCCAGCACACACTGGAGAGATTATATCTCTCGGCTGGCCTGGGAACACTTTGGCGTTCCCAGAACTGGATATGTCTAACATATGGTCTTGGTGGCCTGTCTGGGGCTCTGGGTTAAAATTGGCCTCTTCCTTGATTATGCTTATCATGATTTTTGTTTGTTTGATCTTTTTCATGTGCTAATGATGCATTATCTTGAAAGGATACTTTCATTTCTGTTTAGAGATTAGTTTCCACACAGAAACGGAAGAACTGAGGCAGCAAATGCAAAAGAAAGTCTGCTTTCTGGAAGCCACTTCTATATGTGGAGCTGTATTTGAAATGGGTCTAGTTTGTTAACAGGAAATCCACCATTACATGGGCAGGAAATGCTATCAGACAAAGAAACAAGACACATAAGGGAAACAGAATTGCTGATAACATTACAGCTGCTACACATCATGCTAGTTTTCTCACAAGGAGAGAGGAACAGCCTCACTGACACAGTTATGTCTCTTACTGATATCTGCAATAAACAAAAATTTCAAATAAAACACTTTTTTCCAGAATATACTGCTGCTGCCTTTACAAACTGAAAACTGAGAAACACTACATCATAATAGCAGCAGGCTGGACTTGCATACTGACAAATTCAAGATACAGCTGTTCATATTGCCAAGAAAACTCTCCTCATTTACTGGAGAAAAAGTAAATGTTTCCACTGTTTTCATAATTCCATAATCATACCTGATAATTTCTGAAACTCCTTGAGCTGCCTATTCCCTATCTCCATCAGTTTTCTTTAGAAACACATGCATGTATACATATATGTCGTTTCTAATTTAAGTTATTATATTATACATTATGTGTTTTCCAGGTGACAAAATGCAGGAACTATGGGCTAAAAAATTCAAGTTCTAAACTCCATCTATATGATCCAATCAGTAACCTCAATTTGAGAATCGGAGTCTAATTAAAACATTTTCTTTTGTAATTCTTCTTCCTAAAGTTGGGCTGCAAGCAAGAACAGTTGCATTTAATTAATTAATAAAATTGGATAAACAAAAACTTCATGTAAAATAAACAAACACAAAGAGCAGAAGCTTTGGGGGAAAAAAAAGAACCCAAATATCTTTAACTGATCCTCTTTGTTTTCATCACCCCGGTGCACACACTTCAGGAGCTGCCACTGGTGTCATTTTACTTGGGCCAGCACAGCTCAGTGTCCCTGATGTTCTGACCAAGAAGCCCTAATGTAGCTACAGTGAAAATGCCACACACAAAAAACCCCAACAACAACAAAAAACCTTAACTTATTTAGTTTATGTACAAGAAATAATCACCTTCCTCCACAGCGCTCCATTAAGTGTTAAATAAGTATCCGGATCATGCATCTTTCATGTATGGATATGTGCTGGTTTTCTTCAAGACTGGTAACCAAAGATATCCCGCTCAGGTGCACCTTATGGATGTTCTAAAGTTACATAATTAAAGTTAAAACAATTTCAATGTCAATTAACATACTCAATCGTTAAAGCAAAATATAACGTTTCTCATTTTTAGTTTTTATTTAAATGAATGTGTGTAGACAGACCCAGCACACACTGGAGAGATTATACAGGGAGTGCAGAATTATTAGGCAAATGAGTATTTTGTCCACATCATCCTCTTCATGCATGTTGTCTTACTCCAAGCTGTATAGGCTGGAAAGCCTACTACCAATTAAGCATATTAGGTGATGTGCATCTCTGTAATGAGAAGGGGTGTGGTCTAATGACATCAACACCCTATATCAGGTGTGCATAATTATTAAGCAACCTCCTTTCCTTTGGCAAAATGGGTCAAAAGAAGGACTTGACAGGCTCATAAAAGTCAAAAATAGTGAGATATCTTGCAGAGGGATGCAGCAGTCTTAAAATTGCAAAGCTTCTGAAGCGTGATCATCGAACAATCAAGCGTTTCATTCAAAATAGTCAACAGGGTCGCAAGAAGCGTGTGGAAAAACCAAGGCGCAAAATAACTGCCCATGAACTGAGAAAAGTCAAGCGTGCAGCTGCCAAGATGCCACTTGCCACCAGTTTGGCCATATTTCAGAGCTGCAACATCACTGGAGTGCCCAAAAGCACAAGGTGTGCAATACTCAGAGACATGGCCAAGGTAAGAAAGGCTGAAAGACGACCACCACTGAACAAGACACACAAGCTGAAACTTCAAGACTGGGCCAAGAAATATCTCAAGACTGATTTTTCTAAGGTTTTATGGACTGATGAAATGAGAGTGAGTCTTGATGGGCCAGATGGATGGGCCCGTGGCTGGATTGGTAAAGGGCAGAGAGCTCCAGTCCGACTCAGACGCCAGCAAGGTGGAGGTGGAGTACTGGTTTGGGCTGGTATCATCAAAGATGAGCTTGTGGGGCCTTTTCGGGTTGAGGATGGAGTCAAGCTCAACTCCCAGTCCTACTGCCAGTTTCTGGAAGACACCTTCTTCAAGCAGTGGTACAGGAAGAAGTCTGCATCCTTCAAGAAAAACATGATTTTCATGCAGGACAATGCTCCATCACACGCGTCCAAGTACTCCACAGCGTGGCTGGCAAGAAAGGGTATAAAAGAAGAAAAACTAATGACATGGCCTCCTTGTTCACCTGATCTGAACCCCATTGAGAACCTGTGGTCCATCATCAAATGTGAGATTTACAAGGAGGGAAAACAGTACACCTCTCTGAACAGTGTCTGGGAGGCTGTGGTTGCTGCTGCACGCAATGTTGATGGTGAACAGATCAAAACACTGACAGAATCCATGGATGGCAGGCTTTTGAGTGTCCTTGCAAAGAAAGGTGGCTATATTGGTCGCTGATTTGTTTTTGTTTTGTTTTTGAATGTCAGAAATGTATATTTGTGAATGTGGAGATGTTATATTGGTTTCACTGGTAAAAATAAATAATTGAAATGGGTATATATTTGTTTTTTGTTAAGTTGCCTAATAATTATGCACAGTAATAGTCACCTGCACATACAGATATCCCCCTAAAATAGCTAAAACTAAAAACTACTTCCACAAACATTCAGCTTTGATATTAATGAGTTTTTTGGGTTCATTGAGAACATGGTTGTTGTTCAATAATAAAATTATTCCTCAAAAATACAACTTGCCTAATAATTCTGCACTTCCTGTATCTCTCAGAAATCCTGGGAACACTTTGGCGTTCCCAGAAGTGGATATGTCTAACATATGGTCTGATGGCCTGTCTGGGGCTCTGGGTTAAAATTGGCCTCTTCCTTGATTATGCTTATCATGATTTTTGTTTGTTTGATCTTTTTCATGTGTTAATGATGCATTATCTTGAAAGGATACTTTCATTTCTGTTTATAGATTAGGTTCCACACAGAAACGGAAGAACTGAGGCAGCAAATGCAAAGGAAAGTCTGTGTTTTCTGGAAGGTACTTCTATATGTGGAGCTGTATTTGAAATGGGTCTAGTTTGTTAACAGGAAATCCACCATTACATGGGCAGGAAATGCTATCAGACAAAGAAACAAGACACATAAGGGAAACAGAATTGCTGATAACATTACAGCTGCTACACATCATGCTAGTTTTCTCACAAGGAGAGAGGAACAGCCTCACTGACACAGTTATGTCTCTTACTGATATCTGCAATAAACAAAAATTTCAAATAAAACACTTTTTTTACAACTACAATCTGGGAATTTAATCATATTATTATTTTGTTGTATGTCAGGGTTGTGTCAGATAGGTGTATGTTTGCATGGGATTAATGAAGACTGTCATTTTTAGAAACTCCCACCATGCTGTCAAAGAGCTGATGTTGATGCTTTTAAAGCGTTCATTCAGTTTGATGTTTGAAGCTGATAAATGGTAGGTCTTAAATCACTAGATTATTGCATAGTGCCTGTTCTAGACCTAGCCAGAGCTCATCTAAGAGGGTGTGTTTTAACCATCCAAAGAGGGAGAAAGGGTCTTTTGTCCCTCTTTGGGGGGAAACTCCCACTGGGTTTAAATCTGGGACTCTCCACCATTGACCCTTAGAACTGAAGAAGCTTTTCGGATGAGAGGTGAAACGTCTTCAAGCAACTCAAAGAAGTCCAGACGCTTTTCTTTCCATGATAGCACACTGTTGAAAAGAAATAGTCATTGATGTGACCGTCTGCTTGGTATCATATTTATTAAAGTAATTAGGAGGAACTGTGTGATTGCGCAACAAGAATTTGTCACGCTACTCTTATCTGATTTTTTTTCTGTCTGTGAACAGATAAGTATGTTTAAAAACAAACAAAGATAACAAAATGAAAATGTACAAAACATAGTACTATTGTATTGTGCACATTAAATTGTGCATCTGATGTCAGTGATATACAGTTTTAATTTAGTTTTTTAGTTTGAAGTTTTAACAGCTTTAATGTCTTTATTCACATTAAAGTGTTTCCACACATAAATCAACAACTGTCAGATTTAATATGATTACTAAAGAGACAAAAATCTCAGTTTAGTGTTTTGTGTTTGCGTTAGACCTGATATAACAAAGACAATGAAAAAGTATGACAAAAAATTTTCTTGTCAGAGTTTATAAGTCAAGTGTACAGTTAGCTTTGATTTTGAGGCAGCACAGTATGAAAGAGAAGTTTTACAGATACAGAACATTTAATACCAGAGACAGACGCTGACTAACATGCTACAGTTCATCTTTATTCTTTTCTAGTTGTGTTAGTGTTGCCATCACACTGCGTAGTTTCTCTTCATTGTCATTGATTTCTGCAGTTGTTGTCTCAAAGTACTTATTCATGTATTCTATGCTGGCTCCCAAGAAAGTCTTTGCGTCATCCATTAAATCCAACACTGGTCTAAGCAGTGATGTAGAAATCAACAATGGCTTCATAACTTCAGTCAAAGGATCCATGAGACGTCCAAAATCATAAAAGATAGCTGGAACGTAGGCTCTGTCTAAATTATTTTCAGCCTGGAAAACAAAATTAACCAAATTAATGTAACAAAATATACAAAAATATGTAACTATGTGCAAAAAGACTTTAATAATGGGAAATTATGTTTGGTTTTAGTTGTTATAGCAATACATATTTTTCTGTTAGCACTCTGTCAATATCCATGTCCACAACATCGCTGACAGACTCACCTTCCTTCTCGCTATTAACTTTTGCAATGTTTCAACGTTTTCCTTCAGTTTCTCCTGCAAAACCAGAAAGAACATCAACAAACATGCGTGTGAAACATGTAACTGTGACAAAGTGAGCATTTTAAAAGTAAAGAGGAAAGCTTAACCATTAATCGGTCTGTCATGATTTAATGGAAAAAGTGCTTAATTAAAAGTTCAATTCTTTATTAAAACAACAACAAAAAAGAAAGTTAACAAACAGTTTACCAGTTCGTCCTTGTTTATCAGTGCACTTGAAAGATGGAGCAGACACAGCAGAGTCAAAATCATAACTAAGCCTTTGGTAGTTGTGACACCACTCATGGCCAACTGTGCTGCTGCCATCAAAGTTTCTGAAACACATTAAAAGTATAAATAAGGATTTGTAAAGAAATGTACAAGTACAGATGTTGCATGAAAATCTGCCTGCAATATTTTTTCATGGTACAATGTTGCTGTTCTTACCTGCCGGTGACAAAAGAACTGATGAATGCTGACATGAAGGACTGACACACACAAACACACACACAGAGTGGCCCCTCCTCTATGACACGGCTCAGCTGTGGGTGGGTCAAAGTACTTCTTTCATTTCAATTCCAAAAAGTCCCGTTCTGCTGTGGGTTCATAGGTTCATACTAGCTGTCTGTCATCCTGGTAACCGGGTAAGGCTGGTCACTGTGAAACCTCAAACACCTAGTTAAAAATGTAATAAAGTAAAAATTTGTCAAATACAGACAACTTTTATTTCATTACATAGTGACACGTAAATGGTTTAAAGAAGCTCCACATTTTTAACATTTGTATCTGTGAGTGTATGTTCAGACATTCAGACTGCAGACATTTCTGCATGTCTTGATCACATTAAAAGATCTGCAAAGATCTGTCTTAAAAAGATTGTTGCACATACTTCATATCATTTTAGGTAAAAACATCTTCAGCAAATACAGTTTGAATACTCACTGATACTAATGAGCATTGAGAATCAGAGTAACGTGAAGATCAACAACTGCTTTTCACAGGGACAGTATCAGATATAAGGATAAGGATAACTCTTTTTTTTGTCATCACACAATTTGTACAATAGTACAGCGAAACTGGAAACTGTCCCACGTCAGCACTAAGCAACTAAACACAACACAACACAGGAGAGTATATATTGGATTTTTAAAAAGTGAGAAATGGTATGAGCACAAAAGGTATGACTTAATAAATTAAACAGTGAATATTTATTGCACATTATCTCCCTCCCAAAAGAGTCCAGGGAGGTAGCTAATCAGGTCATCTGTTAGCATTGATTAGGGCTATTGCCCTGTTAAAAAATCTGTCCTTGAATCTGTTTGTCCACGACCTCAGCACCCTGAATCTCCTGCCAGGCTACAGCAGCTTAAGCACCCGGTGTCCTGGGTGTGAGAAATCCTGTAGAACAGCGGTCCCCGACCCCCGGCCCGGTCCGTGAGTTGTTTGGTACCGGGCCACGAGAGTTGAGGCTCGTGAAATTTATGGTTTTCAGGGTTTTAATCGTTTTTTATCATTATTTTTTAATCATTGACTCAGATTCCCTGGGTCTTTTTCTGTGTGTTATAAATAAATCTTGGGGGGGTTTTGGGAGGGGGGGTTGGTACTGTGAAAATATTGCTGGACATAAACCAGGCCGGTGGCACAACAAAGGTTGGGCTGCTGTAGGATGCTGCGTGCCCTATTGGGACAGCGAGACCTGTACAGGTCCTTCTGCAAATTTGTAAAATAATAAAATTATGCATCAGATTTAAGGTCATTTCAGGGACTACATTCAGAACTCATTTTCCTTCTTAACTGTGAAAATAAACAAATATTTAACTTCTTGGTGAAGCATGAAAGAAATAAAGTGATTCCTTACATTTTTGTCTGAAGCAGCTAATACTCATGTGACTTCACAAACACTAAATATGGGCAAATATGAATTTAAACTTCTAATATATAATTCTGGAGGTGACACATTCAAATAACTTGTATTTACAGACAGTTGTTTGAACGGATGCTCTCTGAATCTGCAGTTGTTTGGAAATTGGTCCAAGAGTTTCCCAACTTGTGTAAATCTATATTGTTACTACTTTTTGTGTTTGGTTTTCAGATGCTTAAAATTATTCTTGAATGGCACGTATACACGAATATACACCTAATATACACCTAAGTGTGCTCCTGTTGTCACAAAAACTCATCATAATGTAATGAGTTGTAGATATTTACTTTGTGCCATAAGTGTTCTATAAGAACTTTTTTTTTTTTTTAATTAAAATAAATCTTTAAAAAAAACTTGTGTAAATCTAAAATTCTCCTTCTTACATCCTTACTGGGTTTCTAGGACTCATAAGATTGTTGTAAGTATTGTCCAATCCAAATACTGTTGTCAAACAAACATTCTTTATGCCGGCAAGGAGAAACTACTACAAGAGCTCAATCATGATCATTAACAATAAATTATAAGACCTTGACTTTGTCAAGTTAAACCCCATCACAGCATAATGGAATCTCAGCAGTGATTAGAATTTGGACAGGAACCCCCAGATGAAGGTGGAGGTTTGGATGGACTCTGTGATGATGACATAGTGTACTAAAAATTCTTTTCTTGAATTAAAACTGGGTTGTTTCACTTAAATCCATGACCTTCAGGATTTCTAATGAAAAGTCATTGTTATTGTTATTGTATCTTTATTTCAGACATATACAGCAAACCAATAGATACAAGTACATGTGCTTGCATTTACATGTACAAATACATATGTGAATACACACACGTATGTGCTCAGACAAAACAACAACAAAAAAGAAAATAAATAAAATAGAGTCTAAATGACATGAAATTACAATTATTAAGTCTGAAATGGAGTAGGAAGAAGTATGTACATACTTACTAATCCCTATCCCATGCACAACATTCTGTTAAATCCCACTATTCATTGTTTAATTGCTTTAAGAGTCTTTGGATTTAATTTTCACCTCAATTCATCCTCTGTACATTTCCTGGTAACATATTTTATCTGGCTTTGTACATATTTTTTTGCAGTTTTATATTTTATAGGATCCATAAACTTCAAAATTAATTTCAAGAACAAGTTCAAGAAAAGTTAGGAAGCAAAGAAAGACAGTCATCGTCTCCATTGTAAGTGGGCGGGGGAGGATGCTACAGTTTGTACAAGAAGCATCAGCTCTGATTTATTTTAACTTTAGGGCTTGATGAAGAAAGCGCAAGAGAAAATCTTTACATGATACAGTTACATACAAATTACATACAAATTACATACACATGTGTAATGTTTAAAAATATAATCGAACATTAATGAATTATTGGTCAATATCAGAAAAGCAAAAGACATTCTCTGTTTACTACAACATTGTGCCACATTAATTTAATAAAGTTACATATGAATAACTTCATGGAGGACAAGCTCCTTGTCGCACCCAGCTCTCTAGTTTTGCAGCAAACTCATCTTCTTGTTTATTATAGTTCTTAAATTCTTCATCATGTGATGTTAACGATTTCCTTCAGTGGTTTGGAATCAGGCAATAATCTCTTCACCATTTCCAGCCGATGAGCGTAGTTCTCCAACATTTCCTCAAAACCTGATGTTGCTATTCTGTACATGAATTGTGCCTGAATGAGAAAAATAAAAGTTTTAGCAGAATCACCAAAACAGATCACTAATTATCAGATCAGTAAATGTATGCTGATGTTATTGGAGGTTTTTGTTACTGATGTAATGAATTAAACACTTTCTCAGTCAACGTGTGAGTAACATGGAGAGTGACTGACTCACCTTTACCCTTTGTTCTTCTTTTATTCCTTTGTGCACGGTTTCCTTGAATAGGTTCTGAAAATGAAAGAAGCAGAGCATAGTGAGTGTGACAGCCGGTTGAAAACCACAGCAAAAGAGGAAAATTCTAACAAGAACATATTATTTATGTAAAACTAATTAACAAAGGTAAAGGAAACATTAGAATTTACCAGTGGCTCCTTGTTATTCAGTGAACTTGAGAGATCAAACAGTTTTGTGATTGTTTCCTTTCTATACTTGTTTTCTGCCTGACGGGGGGAACAAAAAAGGCACATTTAAATTAACTAGATTATTCTGCATCCTGTACACTGCAGTTACTATACTTTCAGTTGATCACTATAGGCAGTCCAATATAAAATGCACTCATTAAGTAAATACACACAGCAGATTTTAAAAACTAATTTGGAGCCTGAGTGACCCACCTTCCATCTTTCTGCTTCTTTTATCGCTGTTTTCATCTGCTCAAGCATCTATAGTCCATTGCAAATAAAGAAAAAAATAACAGCAGTTAATGAGCTTGTAACTGTACATGTACACAGAAACATGTATGTTATGGCCCGTCTAGGCGCGGCCAGACCACAACATAAAGGGTGATCCATCCCCGTCCAACCCCAAGCAGCACGTCACACACTTAATATTTTGTGACAGTGATTTATTTACAATGAGTGCAGTTAAACAAAGGAAGGGAGCATATCATAACTTCAGGGTGAACCCAAGGCCAAAACAACAAACAAAAGATAGCCTATCTCAGGAATAAACACAACTTACCTACTCAAAAGAACTAAACCAAACGACAATCACTTTCCTCCCTACCTAACAGAAACAGGAGAAAACTGATCAAACAAAAAGGCGGTCCACCCCTACATGCTCTTACATTAACCAACATAGTAACAGTGACACAGTGAACGGTCTGCCGGTTGGGTTGGGCCGAGGATGAATGACCTGGCAGTCCCTGGCGGTGGCTTCTTATGCGCTGCCTCCCGGTCGTGAGCCAATCGGTGATCCATCCGCCCTGGATGCACCAATCATGGAGGAGCACCTGCACACTCAAATTTGCATGTTATAATTACGGCAACAGTCGTAACACCCCCTTTCCCAAGAATTAACATTACCCCCAAAATGTTTAATTCAAGGAGAAAGCGCTCTAGATAAAGTATCAGCCAACACATTCTCTTTCCCTTTCTTGTAACTGATCTCCAAGTTAAAATCTTGTAGTAACAAGGACCAGCGCATAAGTCTTTGGTTGGAATTGCGCATTTGGGAAAGAAACACTAGTGGGTTGTGGTCGGTAAACACCTGCACAGGCAAAACACTTGACCCAACATAGACCTCAAAATGCTGTAAAGCAAGTAGTAAGGCAAGAGCCTCCTTTTCAATGGTACTATAATGGGTCTGGTGTCTGTTAAACTTCTTTGAAAAGTAACAGACGGGATGATCTACGCCATGATCATCTTCCTGTAACAGAACAGCGCCTGCGCCACACGAGCTGGCATCTACTTCTAGTTTAAAAGGGCGCTCAAATTTAGGGGCAGCTAGCACTGGTGCACTGCACAACAACGCTTTGGCAGACTCGAATGCCACCTGACACGCTGGAGACCAAATAAAATGCTTTGAAGGGCTAACAAGATCAGTCAGGGGACTAACCACATCAGAGAAATTTCTACAAAACCCTCGATAAAAACCGGCCATTCCTAAAAAGCGACGCAGAGCTCTTTTTGTCTGCGGGACAGGAAAATCCACAATGGCCTGTACTTTCGCAGCCACAGGGCGCACTTGCCCCTGTCCGACCTGCTTCCCCAAATAAGTAATGGTGGCTTTACCAAATTCACACTTAGAGAGGTTTAATGTGAGAGAAGATTCGCAAAAACGTCTGAACACCTCAGAGAGCGTTTCTAGATGTTCTGACCATGTTGGAGAATAAATGACAATGTCATCCAGGTATGCCTCACAGTTTTTCACTCCAAACAATACCCTCTGCATCAGACGCTGGAATGTTGCAGGAGCGTTTCGCAACCCGAAGGGCATTACAGTATATTGGAGGAAATGATCTGGAGTTACAAAAGCAGAGACTTCAGAAGCTCTGGGGGTTAACGGGACTTGCCAATACCCTTTTAACAGGTCTAATTTAGTGACAAATGTAGCTGAGCCTACACGATCAATGCAGTCCTCCATTCTGGGGAGAGGAAAGGAATCTGGTTTTGTGACTGCATTAACTTTTCTAAAATCAGTACAGAAACGTGGGGTGTTATCAGGTTTCGGCACCAAAATACAGGGCGAACTCCACGCACTGTTACTGGGCTCAGCTAACCCATGTTTAACCAGGTATTCAACTTCCTGTTGCATTAAAATCCGCTTGGTTGGATTCACTCTATAAGCATGTTGCTTTATTGGCTTATCAACTTCCACAACGATATCGTGAAACAGCACAGACGTTTGCCGGGGATGGTCAGAGAAAATCAGCAAATTAGCTTCGATCAGATCACTGATATCTTTGCGGGCGGAATCTGACAGATGCGACAGAAAAGATTCTAAGTTTCCTAACACTTCCGAGTTTCGCAAACGGGCAACAGGCATACAACCGCTCTTCTCAATCAAGTCATCATTTTGCAAAACATACAGTGGTGGTGCCGAACACACCGAGACAGGCGCTATAGGAGGGGTTTTTTCAGCTGCCGCGTCCTCTCTACACTGTAAAATGTAATATTGTGTTTAATTAAAAATATTAAATAGGCTGAACTCAATTTTTATCAATTTGTTATTAGAACTCAATTTAAATAAGTTACCAGTACTTTTTATGCAAAAACGCTGATAAACTCCATTTATTTGAGTTGTCTTAACTTAGAAAAACTAAGTAAGCTGGAAGTTTTGCTTCTCAGTGCGGAAGGATGAAAGATGTGGTTTGAAAATGCCACGTGACTACCGTCCTCCTCCCTCTCGGATCAGTCCGCATGTTCACGGTGCATTTTTTATGGAATATGTTGAGCAAACCTGGAGAAGCGTCAGCTCAAGATATTATTGTTGTCATTGCTGTGGATCTTTACCTGATACACTGACTTGGTGAGTAAATGTTTACTCTTATTTAAACTGATTTTGTGGCTTCTCTTAGTTTAGCACCAGGTTTAAAATCTTGCTAGCTAGTTAGTGTTAGCCTAGCGTTGCTGCTGCCGCTGGGCTCATGTTACTTAAAAATTAACACCACAGCCTTAAAAACCTTACATAAAACTATGTGGTGAAATTTTCTGTTGATTGTTTGAAATAAATAAGTGAGATAAGAGCCCAGACAAAATTCTTCGAGAGGTGCAGCCGTTAGGGGTGGGGTAGGTGTGGGATGTGGGGGGTGGATAACAGAGCTCTCCGAAAACGTGGAAGCACTTTTGCAAATATGTGATATTTTGATAAATTAAGTAGATATTTGAGCATTACATAGCTACATTGTCACCTGAAAATATCTTAAAAGGTTATTTTGTGACCCAGAAAGGGTAGTCTGGGGAAAAGGAGGATCGCATTTGTCGGCCACGGTTGTCGGAGCCTGTGCGTACTTGTAAGCGCGGCAATGGCGGAGGAGCGCCGCTGAAAAACTTGTTACTTTTTCTGGGTCACAAAATAAACTTTTAAGATATTTTCAGGCGAGAATGTAGCTGTGTAAATTTCAAATATCTGCTCGATTTATCAAGACATCACATATTTGCAAAAATGCTCCGACGTTTTCGGAGATGTCTATTTTTTTTTTTTTTTCATGCTTTGTGGCAGCTTTAGAACATCTGTGGCATCTATTGATGTCAAATCTAGCCTTTATTTAACAACATAAGCAAACTCTATGTTACAATGATTGCACAGCCATTAAGGATCAAATCAGTTTCTGAAAAATGTTCTGTTTTTTCTCCCTCTGCTTGCTTCTTACTGTCTTTGAGGCTCGGGACCAGCACTCCTGTTGTTGGACAGAAAGACATCAGTAAGTATTTTGGTTTTCCAATATATTAGCAACTGTCAGTGACATTTATATTAATCAGGCTGAACTTTAATCATACTTTAGATCAGCCTGTTTTACTTATTGTTTTATTTGTGCTTTGGTTTGGGGAAGTTGTTTCTTTACTGATCTTTTCCGGTCTTCTGTTATTAGACTTGAGATATGACTGCACTATGCTGTTGCTGGTGACTCCAGTTAATTCTACAAGACATGCTGTGTAAGTAAACAAACAACAACAGTTTGGTCTGCATTTCTTGAAAGATCACATCCCCCAAACTTAGTTTAGAGGGTCTACACTGTATATAGTGAAGTCTGCAAGTTTTCTAACAGCAAAATCTGTTTTGTGCCCAAAATCATTTTGCACATCATTAGAATGAAAGTTATTGGCCATGTTTGCATAGCCCTTTTTAAAATGATGCTTTCATGACATTATTGTATGTTGGGTGGTGGTCAGGCCTATCCAGACTGACAATTTGGGACATTGAATGTCACCTCTCCGGTGGGGAGGGGGCCTGAGATCATCTAAATTGGAGTCTGTTTTATACCAAATGCAGAAAAAAATGTTTTAAGAAAGCAATTAAGTTCATGTTCCAAAAAATATGATTGTTTGCTTGCAGGACAACAGGAGAGATGAGTCCTCCGTCACAGATGGTGTGGTCAGTGAAGATGGTCGCCTGCAGGTTCAAGCTCATTGCATCTCCAACCCACATCCACTGCCACTGTACTTAAGGGAAGTTAAAGACTTTCTTCTGCACCTACGTTTGGATCACCTCGATCCATGACAGTCATTCAGGCAGTAATGCCTGGACTGGAAACAAGCATCCTTAAAATAATACAACATTCCAGCTCCTGTGTTGGAATGGAAAACAAATGTGTTGTTTAAATTAGAGACTGCACTTGTGACAGAACAACAAATATTTTATTTTGATTATATAAGTAATGTAAGTACAAAACAAACTTGTCTACCACAAGTTTGTTTTGTACTTACATTACTTATATAATCAAAATAAAATATTTGTTGTTCTGTCACAAGTGCAGTGCCTAAACTTATTTTCAGAATAATTAAATCTGAGACTTTGTTTCATTGTAAGATTATAACAGTGATGGCAATATAATTGTTTGTTGTTCAGCAGAACAGTGTCCAGTATGTTGGCTGTTATACTTTGTTGTGTTTGAAAATAAAAGTTGGGCTCATTTTAACGTCATTACAAAAAGTGTTGTTAATTATTTTTAATCATATTCAGGTTACCACAAATTGTTTTTTCATTTAGTTGAACTTAACATGTTTGTCAGTAGGTAAACAATTAGTATTGTACAGTCAGAAATATCAAGTTATTGTTAATACTGCAGACTTGCAATGAATAAGTTGTCCTAACAGTCATCTTAAGTAAGCTTTACTTAGTTTTTTTGAGGCAACGAGTTTCCATAATTTTTTTGAGTTCTGGGAACTAACAAGGCTGTACAGTGTACTCAAAATGAGTAAGTTGCCCTAACTTGGTCATCTTACGTAAACTTGATCCAATTTTTTTGAGTTCTGGGAACAAATGAGCTTGTACAGAGTACTCAAAGTAAATAAGTTATCCTAACTTAGTCATTTTTAGCTAAGCTTTACTCAATTTTTTTGAGGCAACGAGTTTCCATAATTTTTTTGAGTTCTGGGAACTAATTAGATTTTACAGTGTAGAAACATAGCGTTTAAGCATGTTAACGTGGCAAACCCTCAATTTTCTCCCTCGATCAGGAGTTTTTACTGCGTAGCTAGTGTCACTTATCTTTTTGTCCACCTCATAGGGACCGGAAAACTGAGCATGGAGGCTAGACCCGACTAAAGGAAGCAACACCAGAACCTTTTCACCAGGAGCAAAATGTCGGACCACCGTCTTTTTGTCATATCGGGCTTTCATGTTGCCCTGAGTTTGTTCCAAATTTTCACGGGCCAGCTGACATGCCCGGAAAAGACGCTCTCTAAAACTGCAAACATAATCTAACACATTATGTTCGGCTTGATGCGACTCTGATAACCACTTTTCTTTAAGCAGTCGCAGGGGACCGCGCACAGTGTGTCCAAAAACTAAGTCAGCCGGACTAAATCCAAGGGATTCCTGAGTGGCTTCTCTAACAGCAAAAAGTAGAAGTGGAAGTCCCTCCTCCCAGTCTTTACCTGATTCAAGGCAGTATTTGCGCAACATGGTTTTTAGGGTTTGATGAAATCGTTCCAGTGCACCTTGACTCTCTGGATGATAAGGGCTGGACGGTTGATGTTTAATTTTTAACTCCTTCAAAACCTGAGCAAACACCTTTGACATAAAGTTTGTTCCCTGATCAGTTTGAACAACTCTGGGTAACCCAAAAGTTGAAAAGAATTTGGTGAGGGCTTTCACAACGTTCTTTGCCTTTAATGTGCGTAATGGAATTGCCTCTGGAAAACGAGTGGCAGCGCACATTACAGTTAATATGTACTGGTGGCCTGATTTCGATTTTGGCAAGGGGCCCACGCAGTCCAACAGAACTCGCTCAAATGGCTCCCCCATCGCTGGAATCGGGTGAAGAGGTGCTGGTGGAATCGGTTTATTTGGCTTTCCCACTACCTGGCAAGTATGACATGAGCGACAATATTTCACCACATCCGATTTTAGTCCAGGCCAAAAGAAGTTACGTAGCACACGGTGATACGTCTTTTTGACCCCAAGATGTCCAGCTAAGCTGGCATCATGCGCGAGACTGAGAATCTGGAGTCTATATTCCTTTGGCACCAGAACCTGATTCACCCTATGTAGATCAGTCGAGTCAGGAGACCAAGACCGCAAAAGCACACCGTTCTCGAGGAAATATTTTACTGGCGCTTTAGATGCCTCTCTGTCCACAACAGAGGAAAAACAAGGCACCAGTGAAGGATCACCCTGCTGTGCTTTGACCAACATTTCTCTGGTCATGTTCAAGCTCTGATTAATGTCATCAGGAATCATATCAGGAACATCACATGTTGATATTTTTACAGAATCAATGGGTGACACAAAAGAGTCGTCCTCATCAAGCGTAGCCATAAACGACCCCGACAAGTCCACAATCTCACCCATTTTACGAGCCTGCGCACGGGTAATTGCGCATGCAGGAAACACCTCTGAAGCGGGGGAGCCTGAATCAGCAACAAGAGTAGGAACATCAACAACTTCTGGCGGGGGAAAAACATGCCCACCAGCTAGATCATTACCCAGAATGAAGGAAACTCCTTCAATTGGCAATCGCTGGCGCACGGCGACTTTAACGGGGCCCGACACTAACGGCGAATGCAGGTGTACCATATGCAGAGGGGCTTTGGTCACACTCATTTTTATTCCCCACACTAGTATGTCGGAACCACAGGATGTTTTCTCAGATAAAGGCAGTACAGACTCTAGTAAAAATGAGTGATACGCACCCGTATCTCTAAGGATCGTGACTGGCACTTTATCATTTTCTTCACCTGTCAACGAAACAAAGCCGCGTGACACAAATGGCAGAAACTGCGGATCGATGTCAGTTTTCGGGTCTCGTTCAGCCTTCATGCGCACCTTTGGCGAGCAAGCGGTTTTAATCAAACCCACGCCTGCAGGAGATTTAGCGCCCCTCGCTTCTTTTCTTTTTAATACTGGGCACGCAGCAATCAAATGCCCTGAGTCGTGACAATAAAAACATTCGCGACCGTTTGATTTAGCCATAAACGCAGACACATTGTTACGCACTGCTTTTGGTGACCTTTTTCGTTCAGCGAAATTTTCCTGGAACGAATTCTGTGCACAGAACACACTTTTGTGCGTTAAAACAAACTCGTCAGCCAAAAGTGCCGCGTTAGTGAGAGATGACACCTTTTGTTCGTTTAAATAAGTCACGATGCGTTCTGGCAAACACTTTTTAAACTCCTCCAGCAGAATAAGAGTTTTCAACTCTTCCACGGTTTTAACTTTACATGAACAACACCATTTCTCAAATAACACATCCTTTTCTCGCGCAAACTCAACAAAAGTCTGGTTAGCAGTTTTATTAAGATTCCTAAATTTCTGCCGATATGCTTCAGGGACAAGTTCATATGCCTGCAACACAGTTTTCTTAAGAGTTTCATAATCTAAACTCTGCTCAATAGACAGGCTTGACCACACTTCCTGGGCTTTTCCCACAAACTTACATTGAAGTAAGAGGGACCAAAACTCCTTCGGCCATTTCAAAGCAGCGGCTATGCGCTCGAATGCACTAAAATAAGAGTCTACCTCAGACTCACGAAACGGGGGAACCAACTTGATGTGCTTACTTATGTCAAAGCTGGCAGAAGAAGAAGCACTTGTGCTCGATGACGTCGGGGAAACACTAGCTGAGCCCTTTTCAAGCTCAAGAGCCCTGATACGGAGATGCATAGCCTGCACTTCCAGCTGCCTGTTGCGGGTCTCCACCTCTCTTATGCGGAGCGTGAGGCGCAGATCCTCAGTGGACGTACCTTCACTGGATTCAGAAACCCGATCAGCCTCCGTGTCAGCAGCAGACGCATCAACTGCGTTAGCATCCGCTCCAGATGCAGTGCCATCTGCCCCTTTCACTGGCTTGCTTTCCGCATCAGCCCCCCGAGGTAGAAGCACACCTTTCTCCACTAGCTTGTCAGCCAGTGTTTCCTTCAACTCTGCCTTGCGAGCACTGTAAGACACTTCCACATCGTAAGAGTTAGCCACAATGAGCAGGTCTGCTTTCTTACATTTGTCAAGTTTTTCCCATGAAGGTGCCTCCACAAAATCTTCAAGTGAAAAATCCATTCTCACACCCCCCCACACAAAAAATAAAACTGCCAACCAGAACTGAACACGCCAACCCAACTTACCAAAAAGCGAGAAAAGACACGGAACGAGCCCCCAATTATGTTATGGCCCGTCTAGGCGCGGCCAGACCACAACATAAAGGGTGATCCATCCCCGTCCAACCCCAAGCAGCACGTCACACACTTAATATTTTGTGACAGTGATTTATTTACAATGAGTGCAGTTAAACAAAGGAAGGGAGCATATCATAACTTCAGGGTGAACCCAAGGCCAAAACAACAAACAAAAGATAGCCTATCTCAGGAATAAACACAACTTACCTACTCAAAAGAACTAAACCAAACGACAATCACTTTCCTCCCTACCTAACAGAAACAGGAGAAAACTGATCAAACAAAAAGGCGGTCCACCCCTACATGCTCTTACATTAACCAACATAGTAACAGTGACACAGTGAACGGTCTGCCGGTTGGGTTGGGCCGAGG